>NC_048221.1:37228424-37483220 GCF_002007445.2 Ailuropoda melanoleuca | reverse complement strand
CCGGGGGGGGGGGGGGGGGGCTTTTCTGGAGGGTCTGAGCCACCTCTACATTCAGAGTGGATCCCATGGCGCTGGGTTCAAATGCTAATACTGCTAATGTGCAGCACATTTTAGCTAAATTGCTTCGTCTTCGTTTTCTGGTTGTAAAGCTGGAATAATTAACACACTTACTTTGTACGGCTGTCGCGATAGTGCTTATAAAGGGCTCCGCACAGTGTGTGCGGCATGATAAGTACCGATGTTCTGAGGAGTTACCTTGTAAATAATGGCTTCTGGTCTTACAGTTTCCCTTCACCCAGGGAGTTTGCTGGTGTTCCAGAGGACAAAAGGGGCTTGGGTAAGTCAGCATCCACAGTGGTCCTGTCTTTCGGTCTCTGATTTGATTTAAATATATACAGGAAGAGAATATGGTTTTGGCTAATGTAGGCATGAGGTGTGGACACATACTAAGAGGCCTAGTAAATTAAGGATGAAAACGTTAATTTGGGGCCGTCTGGGGTCGGTTAGGCTTCTGCCTTCAGCACATGCTGTGATCCTGGGTCCTGGAATCGAGGCCCCGCATCGGGCTCCCTGCTCAGGGGGGAGGCTGCTTCTCCCTCTCCCAGCAACCCTGCTCTGCTCGTGCTCTCTCTCGTTATGTCTCTCTCTCTCTCTCTCTCTCTCTCTCAAATAAATAAAGTCTTAAAAAGAAAAAAAAAGAAAACATTAATTTGATTCTCAAACTAAAAATTTTCTGTGAAGTCCCATCAGAACACAACCCAGACCTTTGGGTGGGGGGTCCTCCGTTCCCAGCCTGGCTGAGTTGTGGAATCTAATGTTGGACGGTTTGGGTTTTTGGTTTGCTTTTTTATCAGCCGCAGAAAAACCTCCTGTATTAAGATCTAAGTTATATCTTATCATTATACTCGGGGCGAAATTTTCCCTTATGTGTTGGTCTCTGAAAACCAGGAGTGTTTCTTCAGCTTAGCTCTGCTCCCAGTTAAGCCCTTTGTACTTAGCGTGTGGTCAAGATCCTTAAGGCTTGAAGACTTTTGTAGAAAACAGCTGGTCAAGAGCACCCCTCTGTCTTCCTTCTTCCACACCTAATCCCCCACCTTCAGGCCACAAGTTTGACTTTTTTTAAGTTCCGTGAAATTGTCCCCTCTTACTTCTTTTCAGTAAACCAGTCGTAAATACCACATGGTTTGTGCGTCTGAGTACCATAGTCCTTTTTCTTTCCTACTCAGGTTGTCATCCCCTTTATAATTTTGTTTGTTCAATTTAAGTGCTTCTTCAAATTGTACTTTCTATGTAAATCAAGGTAAATGAGTTCGAGTCACTAACTTCAAATTAATTTGTGACCTCTGTTCCCAGACAATATTGGAACGGAATGCTGGTGCCCCACATACTTTGATATTGTGAATAATATTTAAGGACATTAGAAGGTCAAACATTATTTATTATTTCTGTGAGTTTGCTTGATGGCAATCATAGCTCTGTGGAAGTCAATCAAATCTCTTGATAATTCTGTTTAGGCGGTATATAATTAGGTGTTTAAAATTAGTTAAGTGTCTGTTTTGCTATGCATTTCACATTCTCTTTGGGAAGGCATGTTTACCAGATGACTTTGGGGACATTTTTACTTGAGCTTGTTCTTTTCCCCTGAGCTGAGAATTTGAAAGTTAGGGAATTCTTTCTTACTTGCATTACCTGTTTGTCAGCAATTTACTGGAGTTGTTTTTGTTTAACACTGAGTGCCGGGAGGTGTAAGCACAAACATGTTTTTATAAAGAGAACAAAAAAGAAACCACAATAGTGCCTGCATTGTTGGGGATCTGCATTTTTACTGTGGGAGTCTTTAAGAAAAAATCCATCCACAAAGTCCTTTTCCTTTTTTCTTTTTTCTGGCATCTCAGTGTCCTGAAAGCGCCATGGTCTTACCCTTTGAGTGACCTAAACTTTGTAATCATTATGGCAGACTTGCCTTGGGTAAATTAAGAAAAAGATGGTGAGCGAATAATTACGGCAAGCTGTCATTTAAAAGAAAACAAATTTATTTGAAATCGAAGTGTACACAGCATAGGATGAATTGTATAAGCGTCAGGGTCATTTTGGAGTCCTACACAACAGGTTTCCACTTGGCATTCCATTTTGGATCCTTTGTTAAAGAATGACCTGACACAACACAAACAATTTTTTTTTTCCTGTTTGTTTTCCAACCCCCTTCTCCCCCACAATCCTGTTGCCCAGATCGTCCTCTCGTGAAAACAAAACAATCTTATATTTAATTATACTGCGGTAAGGCTTTTTTTTTTTTTTTTTTTTTTTTTTGCCTCGAAGAAGAGCACAGTGACCTGGATTTTGGTGATTGTCTACCATTTCCATATTAGTCATGGATGGCAGTTGACGGGTTTGGACTTGAAACCATGTATATATAGAGTCTGAGCTGTTATGTTTTGTTTATAGCTTGTAGCATAATCTGTGTGTTCCCTCTCTATATATGTACATACACACACACACACACATATACACACATCTTGTTGAAATCTACACCTTGGATCAGAGCACTGAAGGCTTCATTGGTTAAGCACTTGATGAGGGTCAACCTAGCTTGGGAGCAGGTCTTCCCAACAGTGTTCTTTCCAGTTTGCTGGGTGAGAGTGAGCTTCTGGAAGGCAGGGACTGTGTCTTAATTTTGAATTAGTTGGTCTTCTAGTGATACTTGAGAGAATCATTAGCCATTGTTAATTTAATAAATTGTTGCTGGTGTCCAGTGGTCCTCAGTCACCTGTTACTGTTCTGTTGACTGCTCTGGTGTGAAATTGGGGTTGTTCACTGTGCAAGTGTGCCTGGCTCAGGGAATGAGTAGGGGCTGAAAGTCTGCCTTTGCTTCTCTTGTCAGGCCCTGGCCCCTGTCTGCATCAGCCTAGGAAAAGAGGATCCTTTACAGAATGTTTGCATTTAGTCTCTTCTGCCTGCGAAACCTAGCAGGGTGACCTCCCCCAGGAGGGGAGCTCACCCAGTTCACTTAGGTGCCTGGGTTGGGACGGCTGAGGCACGGGAGGTGATGTGGTACGATACCACGATGCCATATTCAGGGCTTTTTAACAAATACTGATGAAAACGTAAGACCCTAAAATGATTCATTTGCTTCTTGGAGCCCCATTTCTCCTTTGGGTGGAATTCC
Source organism: Ailuropoda melanoleuca (assembly GCF_002007445.2). NCBI lineage: Eukaryota > Metazoa > Chordata > Mammalia > Carnivora > Ursidae > Ailuropoda > Ailuropoda melanoleuca. Next base: position 37,480,054 of record NC_048221.1, on the reverse strand, counting down.
TTTACTGCGTTGATATCTCCCGCCAATGTTCATTCCTTATAGGCCTCTATAAGAGGTTGTTTGTGTTTAGAAGGTGACTGGCTGCATATTTCAGGAGTCATTTGTATCTGTTGACCTAGTTTTTAAGATTTCCCTGGCTGAGAGTGTGCACCTTGTCAGCTGAGGGAAGATTGGGGCCTAACCTCTGGATTCTAACTGTATATGTGCACGTGTGGGACCTGGACGGGACCCCAGCAAGAAGGGGCTGGCCCTGCAGTTCTTCGATCATCACGCATCCCTGCCTGCCTAAATTTGGTCCCATTGTGTTGACTGACATTCTCTTCTGTTTTTAAAAAAACTAATAATTTCTTTGTATTACCCGATTTTTTTAAAAAGGCAAACCACCAAAGAGACACTACATTTATTATTACAAGGGACGATCACTTGCCATAAGTAGCAGGTGACAATAAATATAAATACAAGGCCCTGAGTAAGATTATGGGAGGGGAGGACCAAAAAGAGGGAAGATGATGGGGTCTTTTTCATCCCCTCTCCATTTCATAACCTTGTCCATGGTGTGAGACTTTGTCCATGGTCTCTGCCAGGGCTCTCGTAAATGGGTGCGTATGAGAATCATTTGAGGACTTTAAAATAATATGGCTTCCTAGAGCCACACATCCAGTTGATTTAGAATGAGGACTTGAGATCTGTTTTTTTTTTTTTTTAAGTTCCCTCAGTGATTGAACAGTTTGTTTTTATCTGACATTAGCGAAAATTAGGGCTTTTCTTAAAATAGGTTACCATTGTTTTGTAGCGGCCGAGTTCTCTGTTGCTCTTTCTAGCCATGGAAGAATAGGCATTTCATTCAACATTGATGTTTCCTTTTATTCCTAAAGCTAATTTTTTTTCCGCCCCAGTTTTGGTGAAATTATGTATCACTTGTGATAATTCATTTTAAAAATTCCTGAGCTGTGTGGCGCACTTTCATGAAAATTCATTTAGATAAAATTAGATATTATTGTTTAATGAGGTGGCATTTCAATTTAGACCTTGCATCAGGCATATACCAAGAGTTTTTTATGGAAGAGTTAGGTTCATTTGAGTAATAAAGGCTGAATCATGGGGGCTTTAATTCTTAATCGCTGTGAGGATTGTTATCCGTGGGATGTGAGCTGTCTTAGTGGTATTCAATCAAGTGTCCACTTAGCCATGACTGGAAGTAATTGCTCCCAAGTGGGCCGCACGGTGACCTGTTAATACTCGCTTTGACCCTGTGACCTTGTCTGCCCCATTGTTTAGGATTTTATAGCAGGCGAGTCTGCATTTCTGTGGGGTCAAGTAGATATCTTGAGGTCAAACATTTTCTGATTACCGCCTCGTCCACACTGTAAGTCGGCCAGGAGCTGTTGCATTGCTAATAGTCATTGCTTTGTAGTGGAACACGAACAGTTTGAAAATTGTCTTCCCAGCCTGCATGTAAACAGTTTAATATTTTACGGAAAGAAGTTCATCTTGTAAATTAGGTATGAATAATACATTTGTAATTACTCCTTGTGTCTTTAAACACTTGTGTCTTAATTGGCTTGCTTTTTTTTTTTTTTTTTAATGTATTTGCATTTGCCAGCAAGTTAAAATTAACTCCCGTGGAAACCCAGCAAAGTCAGGACAGAGCATGCCAGGCTTCCGGTCCTGCTGAGACCTATAGCTAGATGTGGCTTTTAATGCGCCTGGGAGCTGCACTCGTTCTCTCTTTTCAGTGTTTGTTTCTGGTTGGACATTGAGTTGCGATTGTTTCCAGTCTTCGTTTTTTTACGTTTTGTTATTTCACGTCACAGTGTTGCTGTTGGTGGATCGGTAACTTAATAGTTTTTCCCCCAGGAGTTACATGGACTCCTGCCTCCCCGTCTTCAAGGAGTTAAGTAACCCAGAGTGGCTGAAGCTTCCTGGGTGCGTGGTGCGGCTGTGTTCTCTCCCGACTTAGTGGAGTCATTGAATGAGGTTGTGAAGGGAGGAGATCCGCTGGAAAGATAATCTGGTCCAGTTTGGAGTCACAATGCTGTCATGTCTGAGTATCTGTAGCCGCCATCAGACTGTATCCATGCCTTGTCCCTTTATCTCACTCTAGAACCAGTCATGCCATCGATTTTCCAGAAGTGCTTATGTGGGAAGGTACAGCTGGACAAAACAAAAACAAAGGAAGATACACAGTTAGAAAAGTTGACAAATAGTGAATTTCGAAAGGCACCTAAAGTCAGTCTGAGTGTCACCCCCAAAGAAAGTACTGTTAGGAAGAAAAATACAGTGACCCTTCTTACTGTTTGGAATATTACTCAAAAGAATATATTGACATCTTGGCTGCTTGTAATTAATCTAAGGTTAAAATACGTAGAGTTTGGCTTAAGAGAGAAACCTATAATGGGTAAAAGTTAAGGGTTCTCATTTATCTTATAGATGGATAAGTTGTTTCTCTTGAGTTCCAGTTATCTGTGCTATTATTGTGTTTGAACTTTAGTTTTGGGGCTTTTTTTTTTTTTTTAAATTAAGGGTAGTATCCTTCAACACCAGACAAATTGGATGGATCATTTGTCACAAAACTTGTACCCTCCTAGTATTATTATTATTATTATTATTAATTATTATTATTATTAGCAGGGTTCGAACTCATGACCCTGAGATCAAGACCTGAGCTGAGATCAAGAGTTGCCACTTAATTAGCTGAGCCACCCATACGCCCCAAAATTTGTGCCTTCCTTGGCATACTAGGAAAAAATTCATTTTGCTACTGTGGAAAGGGTTCGTGAAATCCTAATGATAGTGTACATGCACATACCTGCGTAATTGTACAGAGAGACGGTTCCCACACTGTGTGCCGAGGTATCCTGGGCTGCAAACTCACAGAGGCTGCTGGAGGGAGATACGGTGGTATGTGGCATCTGTTGGACACTGTGCAAACTACTAGGTTATTCACAGTTTTTTTGGTAGATTGTGTTATATTCCTATTGATAGTGTCCTGTTTGCAGAGCTGGTTTTGAGCACTTGCCATGATGAAAAGCACGCGTTCCATTTGAAAAATCAACCTGGAACAGAAAGTGAGGGTGGCGGTGACCAATCTGATTTCAGGTTTTTTGAGCTCTGTCGTATGCAGCAGGCTCATATGTCCTATTAGTCAGGCTTGTGTTAAGAAAGAAATAAAAGCATTTTTCCTTTACATTTATTTTTTCCCCCCAAATAACTACGGAGTTGTTTTGGGCTGATAAAAGTTGTTTGAAGCTAACTTCTTAATAGATAAAATTGTTGGGTGTTTCTTTGGCTTGGGGAGGGTTGGGGGTGAGTGGGGGAGGGGTGCCATGAAAAAAACTGCTGTAAACTGAAAGAGTTTGTAAACTTCTGGCATATTTGCAAGAAACATATCTGTATTAAAAAAGAAAAGGTGGTCATGGTGGGCAATTTAGAAAACGTGAGTAAGCTAAATGGAGAAAATAGGTACTGCCCTCAATGCTGCCCCCAGAGATACACGCTATAATGTCTTGGTGAAATAGAATTGTTTTGGCTTGCAGATAGCAGAAACCAGAATGAACTAGTTTAAGAAAAAAAAAAAAAAAAGCAAACATATGTTTTAAGAATAAAGGGGTGTCCCGTGGAACCTGAATGTAGAAAGAATGAGAGCCAACATCTAGAACATTTGTCCACTTTAATTCCTCTGGTCTTTTTCCTTTCTGCAAATACTATTTTTTTAAATGAAACTTGATTTTGGTGGGAAATAGCATCTAGTTTGGAATATTCTCATTAGTTCCTCTCTTACATCTACTCCATTTGTAGTCCCCAAACTTGAGCTTTTCTTGGTCTCTCTTCCCCATTCCCCACACTCTTTCAGCTGTGCCTTGCCACAGTAGAAATACCCATGGTCCATATTCTCTGTCCTCTTTACCGTCAGCTGGCTCTAGTCTCCATCAGTCAAGGCAGAGGATGAAGGATGCTGGTCGTCCTCCTTGGTACACCTCTTTTTTCCCTGGAAGTGACAGGGAAAGGGACGGACATGGTCAGCAATGGAATCATGCCACTGAGGACAACATGGCTTGATTGGTGTGGCATGGCACCCATTCTGAACTCACTGCCTCCATTTTAACCTCTCCCCATTACCTCTCTCCTTCCTTCCCAGCCTCTCCTCCTCTTCAACAACAGAAATTTATTGTCTTACAGTCCTGGAGGCCAAATGTCCTGGAGGCCAGAAATCCTGGATCAAGGTGTTGGCAGGGTTATTAGTTCCTTCTGAGGCTGTGAGGGAGAATCTGTTTGATGTCTCCTCTTGTAGTTTCTGGTGGTTTGCTGGTAGCCATTGGCATTCCTTGGCTTATAGAAGCATCTCCCTGATCGTTTCCTTCATCTTCTCATGGTGTTTTCCCTGTGTGCATGCCTGTTTATAAGGACACCAGTCTTATTGGAGTAGGGGCCCTCCCTCCTCCGGTATGACCTCATCTTTACTAATTATATCTGCAAAGACCCTATTTCCAAGTCAGGTTCCATTTTGACCCACCTTCTCTTTCAACTTTCAGCTCATGTAGTTGAATTTAAGAAAATTAAATGTGCAAATGCTATGACTCCTCAGAATAGTATGCAGCAGAATGCAAAACCCATGCAGATTTGAAAGGAACACCATGGGGAAGAGATAGGCCAGAATCTCTCTTCGCTTACTGTAGGCCCGTTGTTCCTTGTGACCACCACATCTTCCCTTTGTGCAAATGTGAGACACTGATGTGTACGGTAGATGGGCGCAAGTCACACGTCCTGTCCTATGGCTTTCTTCCCATATGACATCAGTGCATGGCGTTTTGATGAATATGTGTCGGTCCATGGGATCATTGACGGGATGGCATTGGCCCCGAAAGATCCTGGGTTATGGCAGCAGTCTTAAAGCTGCTGAGTGCCCCCTGCTATGTTTGAGGTATTTCATATAAATTGCATTGTACCTTCGCTTCCAGTCTGGGCAGTGCATGGTGCCTTTTCCATGTTGGGGACGAGGACACCAAGGATCAGGAAAGTCCGTTCTCTTGCTCAGGGTCACAGAGCTAATTCGGGATGGAAATGCAAACCGTTCTGAATCCAGAGCCTGTTTTCTTTCCATCCCTCTGTCTCTGACTTATTAAGTACCCCAATTTCCTAGCCTCTCTTGGAAAACATCATCGCAGGAAAAGCAGTCTGGTGGTATTTCCTGTCTTTTGGGTCTGTCTGTCTCTCTTTAAACAGAGTAGAGTTTACCCTGAGAAATATGAATATTATGAAAGAAGAAGTTTCTCTAAATTGGATGTGCCAACATGGACAGACGAGCCTAGGGGACCCTTGCCTCTGTCATTGGACAGCTGCCTGCGGGGAGCTTGGTGTTTCTGCTGCCAGTGTCTCTGGGAATTCTTGCCAGGCCCAAGGGTTTGCTTGCAATTGCTGGTGCGTGGTGTTTGGGATGTTTGTGGGTGGCTGTTTTTTATTTTGGTTTTGTTATCTGCCCTTTGTAGTAGTAACTCTGGCATCATTTCTTGCTGCTCAGATGTTCTGTGGCTTTCAAGCAAAGAGTCTTAAAAATGTACCAAGTCAGAGGGCTTTATAAAAAGTGGTGTCTTGGAGCCAAGGCCGAGCTTTTTGGGGCCATCGGTGACATGTTTCAGTGTCCCATGGGTCTTTGTGTGTGCCGTCACCTCTGCCTAGAAGGGGGGTTACAAACGTGGGAGTTGACAGGAGCAAGCAGGCAACTGAAATGCATCAGTTGGGATGCTCAGCCTTCACCCCGTTGTTGCCACGGGAGAAATGCTAGTTTGATGTGGCCAGGTCTGTCCTTGTATTTTCCAAAGAAACAAAACTTAAATAAAAAAAAAATGTTTAGTCTTAATTATTAAATATTGAAAACTAAATAAAAATGAAGTCCGTCAAGTCTGTGCAAAGCAAAACGCATTTTTGGACCACGCTGGGCTCCCAGGTCATGGTTCTGCAGTTTTAGGCCTATAACAGAACCTCAGGCCCCCAACCACCTTCTTTCCATTTCAGACTACAGTTTCAGGGAAGTACCCTGTCTGTCCCCTTGGGTGTAAATTAGGAGTATTCTTCTGCTGCTGTCCCTCCATAGTCCCCACCTAGCATTTATTTTCCTGCATTTGAAGGGTCCTTGTACTTCACTCTGTCATCCTCTGGACCATGGCTTCTTCCCCCTTATGTCTATCCTGTTGGCATGCAGTGGATACACCCTGAGTGATTGCCGAGGGGGAACCTTGGTGCAAGTTGGGGTAGGGGTGGGGGTGGGAAATGGTCCTCAGTCCTCACCTGGTGTGTTTTCCTTCCTCTTCTCATTTGCATGCATTCTGCTGGGTGTAGGTGGTAGAGTCAGGTCATCTCTGCTCTCAGATGGCAACTGTCATGGTTGATTATGCCTTGTGACTTTACCTGAGTTGCTTTAGAGAGAAAAATCATAAATGTCATAGAAATTTCAATTGACTTGTCAATGCCAACCTGTTTTGGTTCCTAGAGGCTAGGTGGAGACACAAGACCGACAGGTTTCTGATACACACTGTTCTCAGCGTTTTGGGGATGCCTGACTTACTCATTCCTTTCTAGAACATTTTAGATTTGAAGCCATTTTCTTGAGGGCAGTCACACACTGACATTTTTAGGCCAACTGGAATGGCATTTTGTTGGCTGTTCTGGGAAATGTGGGGGAAAGGCCCCCTTCTATCCTTGTAAAGATGTCCTCAAATCTAACCCGAATGACAGACGGGGACTATTTCTAATGAGCCGCCAAGAGGTTTGCATCTGATATAATCCTGCAAGGATTCCTGTGGAGTTACATAAGATGGGCTTTCCCTCCTATTTGGAATGAGAACATTTAAAGGGGTCAGCCAGTTTCATGCTGGGAAGTCACTCTGCACATATGCTAAGAAAATGGATATATGTTTTTGAAAAATGTGAGCTCTTTTACATCATTGAAAAGGAATGTAAAATGATCTATTTTTCAAAAAGGTGTAGAAATTGATGAGGCAAACAGAAGTCTATGAGTGGTTCATTTATGGGTTAGCAGAGAACATGTTCTGTGTTTCAGACACTCGTAATAAGATGAAGAAATGTCCCAAGATAATTGCGGGGATGTATGAAGTTAATAGGGAATGGTGTGTGGGGGTGCATGCACGTGTGTTTTCTCTCCTTTCTTCCTGGCTGTCTTTGTGTGTGTGTGTGTGTGTGTGTGTGTGTGTGTGTGTGGTTTTGTTTTGTTTTTTTGCTTTTCTGTACTTGTTAGTAGATGTTTATCTCATTTTAATGTTAAATTGAAAGATGGTGTGGTCACCTACCTGGCCCTTTGTTGGAAAAGCATACCTTAGGAACGTTTGGACATGTGTTTGTTGCATTTAACACAGGCTCCTTTGAGAAAGATACTGTCTTCGGCAGGGCCTGGCCACTGCATTTAGGAGAAAGTATTTCAGCCTCTGGAGAGAACAGAGCATTTGCTGCTGTCCTGGTGGAGCTGGTCAGCATCTTCCCAGAGATTCAGCCTCAGATGCGCATTTCATCATGCAGAACGCCATGCCACAGTACTGTTCTTGGTTCTACCAATTGGGCAAGAATTGGGCTTTGACTCATTTCTTTGAGGCATCTCAAAGATTACGTCTTTAATATTTTAAGCCAAAGAGTCGAATTAAATTTACCCAAATTCAGTAAGTATAAGGATCTGTTGCATGAAACCAGAGAAACCGTGGGAATGTGTGGATGGATAACCCAGGACGGAGGAGTGAATGAGGAGAGACAGGGTCCTGTGAAAAGGCCCATGACTTTTCAAGAGGATTCAAACTTCAGTTACCAGAAAGTTAGGAGGCTCTGGGCCTCGGTGTCAGACATCGGAGGAGATTTATAGTGGTAGGGGCACTTGATCTGCCCAGAAAGAGTACGACCTGGAATATGACATCTAAGCTACAAGGCTTTTCTGTGATGCTTTTCTATGGACGGTCTCTTCAAGAGCGACTCCTACCTCTCTTTGTCTCCCCAGCCTCTGCACAGCTCACACGTCTCTCTTCCCTCACTCTTTTATCCCAGTTCTATGGCTATTTTCATATGCACAGCCACTCTATCAGCTCTTTCTCCTTATTGTTTCCCCATGTTTGCATAGCGCCCGGCATTTAATAGGAGCTCAATAAATGGTATCATTCACTGTCAGGTCACAGAGGGAAGGAGGGGGTATTAGCTAAGGTCATGGAAGCTGCTTTAACAAGTATACCCACACATAGTTAATGATTCAAGCTCAACAGATGTTTTTCTACTGATTGCCATGGCCTCTCTTCCAAGCGTTGACTCAGGCGCCCTCTCTCCTTCCAACCTAAGGACTCTGCCCTCTTCTGCCTTGGGCTTAAAATTGTGGAAGTTTGGAAAAAGAGCAGGAGGACCGCAGAGGTGAAATTTTTACAGACCAGCCCTGAACGTAATGCATATCACTTCCATAGATACTCCACTTAGGAGAAAAATATTTGGTAAAGTAAAGAGAGAGAAAAGAGCCCAAGCGTCATTTGTGACTTTATGTTCTCTTGTGGGACTAGATTTTAATTGCCAGGAGGGCAGGGATAGTGTTTTCTACATATTCTTATCTTTTATGACATTTCTAAGCAAGTGACAAGAGTGGGAAGGTTTTTGGTTGACTGACCTTGAGCTTGAGTTTCCCCAACTGTAGGAAGAATTCTGTTTGCCTAACAAGGGTAGAAATTTGGAGTCAGGGAATCTTACTGCTACCCATGAACTGATGAGATCATCAGGTCCAGCCGGCTGTATTAAATTTCTTAGAGTCCTTAGAGAGATGCATGAACTTAGATAAAATGAAAAAAAAAAAAAAAAAAAAAAAAAACCAAACAAACCCAAAAAAACACCAAAACCAAAAAAACCCAAAACCCAGAAAAGTAAAACCACTGTAAATTCTCTAGCAAGATTCTCTCTGATTTCCCCAAGTAGGTCTCTATTAGGAGAATAAATTGGGAGTTTTTTTCCGGGGAGGGTTCATGATTCTACTATGATTGTACCATTCCTTAAAAAGCTTCCTACTCAGTGGATTTGAAATTTTGAGGTACCGTTTGGTGCATCTAGTGGATTTCTAGGGGAGAGCCAGTACTGTCCTTTATGTACCAGAGGACAACCATGTGGGTAAGATGAAACAGTCATCCGTGCAATAACAGCAACTCCAAACACTACCCAGTAATTTCTTTTTATCTTTGCGGTAATCCACTGAGGTGGTTTTCCCATTTTACAGTTGAGGAAACTGAGGCCTACAGAGGTTAAGTAGTTTGTTCAAGATAATGTGGCTGACTAAGTGGAGGAGCTGGAATTTGAACCAGGCAGCCTGGGGCAAGTACTCTGTGAGAGAGAATGCCTTGTCTTCTCTCTGATACGAGCAACATTAGACTTGAGGGAAAGGTGAAGCGATACCATCAACTTGCATGGAACGCCGGCCATTGTCTGGGAATGATTGGACGAAAAATCTCCATTTGATTGGGCAAGTTGTTCCAGTGGCAGTAAAATAAACACCATTTCCCTGACAATTATTATAATAGACATTTCCCTGACAGTTAATAAAGTGGTATAGATACTACTTGATAATGTAATCCCTGTTGCCAGTTGGGCTGCTAAACCCAAGAAACCCCTGGGCAGTGGTAGACAAATGCGTTCTCGCATTGTTACTTATTTAACTCATGTCACACATGACTAGACAGCGTTTTCATCACTGAAAGTGTTTGGTTATTGCCCTCTCTTTGACGCCCTGAGTCTCTGTGGGCTTGGACTTGCAGATGTGTTGTGATTGTCATCTGTATTTTGCGGTGCCGTGTCTAATTGTGTGTGTGTGTGTGTGTGTGTATGTGTGTGTGTAGTTTGCTATACCACTTTCAGGGTAAGTTAATATTTTTAGCCAAAGTAAAATATAGTATTTTAATTCTCCTTTCTGACTACTTAAATCTCTGTATTAAAAAATGGGTTATTTTCCCAGCACTAACTAGCATTGCTGACCTCATTTCCAAATTGGGATGCCATGTTTTTCTCATGCCAATAATGCAGCTATTTGAAATCCACAGAGGGTGAAACGGAAAGCACATAGTCGGCTCTGACCAGTGAGCTGCACTTGGCCCTGGGTAGGCACTTCGCAAATGCTTGTGAAGACACTAAAAGAATGCATGAACAGATAAATGCATCTTATTCTGTTAATTTCTTTCATTTTTCTAGAAAATAACCAAGGTACTAATATATTTCAGGAGGGGCACCTGGGTGGCTCAGGACAGTGAAGCATCCGACTCGTGTTTCAACTGAGGTCCTGATCTCAGGGTGGTGAAATCGAGCCCCGCATTGGGCTCCATGCTGAGCGTGGAGCCTGCCTAAGAGTTCTCTCTCTTCCTCTCCCTCTGCCTCCACCCTGCTTACGCATGCGCTCAATCGCTCTCTCTCAAAATATATATGTATATATATTTCTCAGGAGTGAGATTAAGATGCAAAGTCTGAGAAACTATGGACTCTGAGAAACAAACTGAGGGCTTCAGAGGGGAGTGGGGTGGGGGAATGGGATAGCCTGGTGATGGGTGGTGGGGAGGGCATGTATTGCATGGTGCACTGCATGTTATACGCAACTAATGAATCATTGAACTTTACATCAAAAACCGGGGATGTACTGTATGGTGACTAACATAATATAATTTAAAAAATATTTAAAAAAAAGCCCTTATATGTATAAGCATAAGTAAAGACTGAGAAACTATCAGAGGGGACTTAAGAGACAAAATACTTAAATGGAATGTGATAGAGTAGATCCTGTGACATAAAAAGGATAAGGAAAAACTGGTAAAATCGAAATAAAACCTGGAATTTAGTTAACAATAATATACCAGTTTTGGTTTCTCACTTTTGAAAGTGTACAGGGCAATAAAATATGATAATATTAGGGGAAACCAAAACTGGAAGAGGAGAATATGAGAACTCTCTTTACTATCTTTAAAACTTTTCTGTGAAACTAATATTATCCTAAAATAAAAATTTTATTTAAAAGAAAAAAAAGATGCAAAGTATGAGCTCCTTTTGATTTTGATGTAATTTCTAACTTGTACACAAGTTGCAAGAACTATACAAGGAATTTCCATACCCCCTTTGGCTAGATTCGCTAACTAGTGAATCTAAACTTGGTTCCATTTGTTTATTCTTCCCTTCCTACCTCTCTCGTGTTCTTCCTCTCAAATGGATTCTCTCTCTGTCTCTCTCACACACACACACAATTTGTATGCTTGTACCTCCTTTTCCCAGATCGTGTGTGAGCAAGTTTGAAACCTCACACACCTTTACCGTGACGTACTTCAGTGAGTGTTGATTCCTACGGGGCTGTTCTCTTAGGCGACCAGGGAACACCTATCAAATCGGGGGGTGGACGTTGATACAAGACTGTCTTCTCCTTTTGTGAGTGTGGCGGTCAGGTCTTCTACAGCCGTTGTTTTACCCGCTCCAAGATCTCCATTGCACGTAGTCGTCCTGTCTGTGTTGTGCGTTTGTATTGAATGAACATGTGACTAAACAAAATCTCTGATGGCATTTGCAGTGAACTACACTGGCCATCCTTCCAGTCCTTTCTCCCGGTGGCGGCAGACAAAATAGTCACTAAGCATGGGAGACACGGGGTATCCTGACTCCTTGTTCCTTCCTTGAAAAGACGAGGACTGTTTTTAGTGGTGGTGGCGGTTGTGGTGGTTTTTCTGGCAATTTTCCTTAGTAGTCAGTCCCGGGGTCTCACTGCCCTAGCAGCAGAAGTACTTGCCTGACAGTAAGTGAGCAGAGGGGAGTGAGGTGGCACTTAGAGGAAGCGCCGTTGGTGTTCCGTGTTTCATGCGGAGTGACTTGTTTCTCTCTCCTGTGGCCTCCCAGTGCAGAAGTCGTGTTTTCTGCTGCACTCCTCTCCTTCCTCCTCCCTACACTTCTTTAATTTCACAATGGGAATTTGCAGTGATGTTAGATGGGCTCTGGCAAAGGCATTTTGATGACCCCTGTCTCGGATCATTATAGTAACCAATAAAAGCTTGAAAGTGACTGTCACTCTGCGAGCATGATTCCAATGACTTGTGGCGAGCTCAGCTGTATAAATACGCAGGGTTTGGTTTTGGTTTTTTTCTGTGTAAATTTTGATCAAAGGGAAATGCGTATCCCATTTAGTTGAATGTTTCTTTTGAATTTAATCACGTCTGAGTGTAAAACAATAAGCAGAAATAAAATGGCGTTGGAAATGGGAGCTTAAGATTTGGAAAGACTGGGCGTGTTGGTCTGCATGGAAGCTTTCCAGACCCTGGTGAGATGCGGAAGGTCAGGGATAGGTGGCAGGGTCGTGTATTCAACCAAAAGGCAGGACCCCAGGCCTGATGTTACAAGACGGTCTAGAATCTCCAGCTTTTACCAAGTGGGATGATGCTTTGTTCTCAGGTTCACAAACTGAACTTTTTGAGTTAAAAGAAAACTTCAGTGTATTTAGCATGGTTATCTTTATGCTGTTGAATTAAAATTTTGACTTCTAGAAAAAAATAGTAATTTTTACATTTTCTTTTGAAGTCGCCTGCTGTGGATCTAATTCATTTTTATTCAATTACAGTTTTGCATGGTTGAACTGTGTTTTTCTTGTCTTAGGGCTGGGCATCTTGTTGGCGAGTGGAATGGAGTATTGCAGGGTGAGAGGGCCGCCCAGGTTAGCCCCTTCATGGGAGCAGAGTGAGTGAAGTGAATTCAGGGGCTGTGTCTGCGCCCCGGGTGCGAGAGTGGAGCCCCTCGCCTGGGTGCCCTCCATGTGCAAGGCTTAGAGCCGTGGTCTCTCTGCCATGTCTTTGGTGAGTGTAGACATGTTTGTTTTTCTTTCTTGCATCTGGGAGGCAGAGACAACACACCCTGACCTTCAGGGAGGACTGTCTGCTTGGAGTATCTCCTCTGAAGTCCTTCTCCATCCAGTTGTTCATTCAGCAGATACTTAGTAAGTGCCTGTTTTGTGCCTGCCACTGTTCTAGGGATGCGGAATACATCAGTGGACGAAACAAATGCTCACCCCCTCAGGTGCTCGTATTCTGGAGAGAGACAGAGGATGGAGACAGAGAGACGTTAGAAGTACGTCATGGAGCATGTTAGAAAGTGCATGCGGGGGAATAAGAAGCAGGGGTTCACAATAGAAGTGTGTTGTGTTGTACTTTTAGATTGTGTGGCCAGGTAGGTGGCTTTGAAGATGCTATTTGAGCAAAGACTTGAAAGGACGTAAGGGAGTTAGTCCTGTAGAATATTGCAAGCAGAGGGAACCTTTAATGCAAAGGCCCTTTGGTGCAGGGTATGCCCTGCAGGACTGGGGGACAATCAGGAGGCTGATATGACTGGGGGAGTGAACTCCTCCCAGTGACTCTCAAGAGCTAACTGGGTCCTCCCTAGTAAAGGATTTGCCTTGTAGCTCAGTGTGCTGGTGGTACTGGAGGTATTGACCCCCGACCAGATAGTAACAAGATCCTTGCTGCCGTGTTGAGAGTAGACTGGGGGTGGGGGTGGGGGTAAAGAGAGAAGCAGGGAGAACCGTGAGGGAGGTTGTATAATCCAGGAGAGAGGGGCTGGTGGCCATGGCCAGGAAGTTGGTAGCAAAGGTAGGGAGCAGTGGTTACATTTTAGTTCGATTTTGAAGGCAGGTTCCACGGGCTTTCCTAATGGAATCGGTGCAGGATTTGAAAGATAGGAGACAAAACTGACTTAGAGATCATTGGCCTGAGCAAGGTTAGAAGGGTCATAGTTGCCATCAGTTGTGACGGGGAAGGATCAGTATGTGTATGATGGCTCTTTCCAGAAAGACTGAGTTCTAGATGTGTTGCCTCTGGGGTATCTAGACATCCCAGAGGACATGTCATGGAGACAGATAGGTAACCAAGACAGGAGTTGAGGGAAAAAATGTAAGTTGGGCTGGGAGCCTGGGGAAGCTGGAAATGCCTGGTAACTTCTGTGCATGCGGATTGTTTTCATGCCACCCTAAAACTCACCTACTGGTTCCTCAGGGATCCTCCTTTGCCCTGCTAATCCCGTGTGGTCCCTGTCACGGAGATGCTCAGTTTAGCTCTTGAAGGTGACGTTTTCTGGGGTTAGGGGTTAGCTTTTGAGCTTTTTAGGGCTGGGGGGGTGGTTGCACACACTTGGAGGAAGCCGTCAAGAGTCCGAGAAAGCCTGAGATGAACGCAGACTTGGAGATTGTCTCTCTCACCCCTCACTGTGGGAGGAGATGAGGGTACCCGGATGTGGGGCAGAGTGGAAACTGGAGTCCGACTTGGCTGACTCCCCGTCCCGTTCTCTTTCTGCTCTACTGAGCAGGGAGCAGCTCCTGTTTGAAGAGGCATTCTGAAAATGGGTAATGTGGTGATTTTGCCTGTTTCATCCATTTACCCATCTTTTATCACCCAGGAAAAGCTGGATTGCATTTTGGAAAGAAGACTGCTATTGCTTCTCTGTCTTAAATATGTGCTCCTTGAGTGTTTATCAACAGGGGCAAATGAGACTCTCCACGAACACTGTATGAGGCTTTGATAACAAAGTAAACACCAAGGTAATAGTTGGGGGAGGTTAAGGATTCATTTTCTGGTGGGGATTTCTTCCTCTCTGGGCCTCTGGTAGAGGCAGGATGTAGCTCTTTTGGCTTTCTGCTTTGCTTGTAGGGTGTGTCTTCTCTTGGTTCTTTTCTTGAGAGAGGGCCTAAACTGTGCTGTCCATCCTGAGCCAAGATAAGAGGCCATTTAGGGGCCATGTATGTGACTCTGCCTTTAGCCAGGACCTATATCCTGTCTCTAAGGCACCACTGGGAGGCAATATAGCACAGTCTGAACTAGATTCAAATCCTGCTTCTTTACTTAATTAGTATGTGACCTTGAGCATATTACTCAACATCTCTGAGCCACAGTTGCCTTATTCGTAAAAGATACGTTCCTACGTTGGAGATTTGTTGTGAGAAGCCAAATGAGAGAAATGTGTGTCAAGGGCCAGACACTGCACTTGGCACATAGTAAGTGTTGAATTAATGAAGCTATTATTATCACCATCATGGCTGGCATTTCCTCCGAGTCCTACCTGCGGCTTAGGCCAGTTTTGTTCAGATTAATTTAGTTTCCAAAAAAGATGTGCTAATTGGATTATTACATTTTCATGCGTTTATATTTATATATACACACAGAGCTTTGAAATCTACACATGTATATATTTATCCATTCAAGTCTCTCTTTTAAAAATCTGTAAGAATTATATTTTTGAGTCATTGAACCATGATGAAATTGTTTTTCAAAAAAAGATTTGCTATAAGTGATCATTATGTAGGCCATCAAGATGGAGAATATTGTACAAATGGAAGTTATAAGAAACAACCAGAAAGAAGCCTGATGTTAATGCAGGGCCACTCGTAGAGTACATATTTTTATAATCTGGGGACTTAAAAACATTGGCACTCGCCTGCATTGTTTAGGGCTGGATGGCACAGACAAGGCTGTTTTGGGGTTGGGGTAAATATTTTTTTGATTAGTGCTACAACTTGTAGACTTGTAATCACGAGTGACTTATCAGCAGCTTTTCAAAATCTGACATTCCACACGGAATGCCCCAGTGAAGGAAAGTTAGCACTCTGTGAATGCTTTTACAGTTGAATTCCACACACATGAATTATGACAAGTGAGGCGACTACTCTGTGGTTTGTTGTGTCTGGTCTGGTTCCTACTTTTAAAGTTGCAGTGGCGTTTGGTCATTTGAAGCTTATTTTCACAGTCTGGCCAAGCCAGCAGGGTCCCGGGGCTCTGTAGGAGACATAAACCGCCAGCCTTTAAGTTAGAATGCTCAGTAGATAAGCATTTCAAGACTGTATTGCATCATACAAAGAGACTTATGGGCTTATTTAACATACACTATTTGACTTAATTTAGATATTTAATGGAAAGAAAAGCCTTTTATTATCACCAGAGGAAAGAACTGCCAAACATTGTGAGGCTCAGTTGAAATATTATAACGGATGAACAGGGTGCAAATATATTTCACTGCCTTACATAATGGGGTGTTTAATAATAGTTGTTTCTTTAAATTTAGCACATGTATCTTAGATATTTGCACTGTGTAAATTGTATGCTGTGGTTCAAGAAACTCCCATTTTTGTGTGTGTGTTTTAAAAATTTGTTTTAATGAAGTATGTACTGATTTTTAAAAAATGAATTTCAACTGTGATTTATGTTTATTTCATGAGGCCAGATTGGGGAGTCCGTGCCAGGAGTGAACAGTTTCCATCCTGTCTTTTGAGAAGCATAAGTGTGAGCAGTAGCTGGGTCTGCTGAACTGACTGGCCACAGCGCTCTGTGGAGCGGTTCGCTCGGGAGGCACTGGCCTGCTGTGTAGATCTGGCGGCCCGGAGGAGTAGGGTGGTGATCTATAACCCTGCGGAGAAGGCACGCAGGGGTGTCTGGGGGGGCACTCTGCCACACTGCTGCACCTGTATGCCTGCGTCTTCCACAGGAATTGTACCCACTCAGATCGCCGAGACACGAGGTCAGCTGAGTCCCAATTTGATGTCCACTTCTGTCTTTCCAGGACATGGGCAGCTGTTATGGGCTGAATTAGCACCCCCCCATTCATATGTTGATATCCTAACCCCCAGCATCTCAGAATGTGACTCTATCTGGAGATAGGGTGTTTATGGGGTTAATTAAAGTAAAGTGAGATGATTAAGGTGGACCGTAATCCCATATGAGTGGTGTCCACAGAAAGAAATGAGACTAGGACACAGATGCACAAAGGAAGGCCTTGCGAAGACACAGGGAGAAGATGGCCATCTGTAAGCTGAAGAGAGGCGCCTCAGAAGAAATCAGCCCTGCTGATGCCCTGAGCTCAGACTTCCAGCCTCTAGAAGTAAGAGAAAACAGAGGTCTGCCCTTTAAACCACTGAATCTGTGATTCTCGGTGATGGCAGCCTGAGTAGTCTTAATTCCTAAGCCAGTCAGAATCTACAGGAGGGCATATGTCATTTGGATAAGTCTTTTCCATATAATAATTCAATGTTTAAATACGGAAAACAATGGTCAGAAAACCTTTACTGGGAAGAAAAGCTGTAAGACTGACCAGATTATCAGATGCCAAAGCCATAAAACGGTGAACGTTTGCTGCCCTAGGCTGGTCACAGGGCAAGGGTCTTATGGACATCATCTCTTTCAGTTCCTACCCCAATCCTATGAGGAAGGATTGTTATCACCACCTTTAAGGAAACTGAGGCAAGAAGACGTCTGTGGGATTTCATAGTCAGCAGGGTAGGAGCTGGGGCTCAAAGCCAGATAGTCCTGCTCCAGGCCTTTCCACGTTGTTGCTTTGTCGGCTTTGGGAGATTGGGGGCCAAGGAGGGGTATTTGTCGGATCTATTATGATTATTAATTAAAAGATACTGGGGCACGCTACCCTAGGGCTTGGAGGTCGCACCTCCGGAGAGAGGCGGTAAAGTGCATTGAGTGTGGTGAAGATATCACTAGGAATAATAATACTAATCAGGACTATTACAGGGTACTTGGTGTGTGTGAGTCCTGATTTCAGTAAGCCCTGTGCCTACTGCCTGTTTCTTCTCGAAGTAGCCTGGAGCCGTTTTCCTAGAGCTTTCGATGGGGCCACACCCAGGGGATCTGACCCCAGCCCCTGAACCCCTCACCACTGCCTCCCCAGCAAGCCTGGTACTTGTCCAGCGTGGCATCTGTCACAAGAAGGGGCAAGGGGGTGGCTAACATTTGGGTTTTGAAAACAGGAAAAACTTTCTCCTTTTTTTCCTTTATTACAAAAGCGATTTATGATAAATATAAAACATTTTAAAACCAATCCAAAGCAAAAATAAATAAAACTTATCTATAGTCCCATCCGCTAATGAGAATTACTGTTAGTGCTTTTCTGTCTGCCTTTGTAGTCTTTTTACTTGGAAATATACTCCCTGTAACTGTACATTTATTAATGTTTTCATGAGCAGCAACGTTAGTTAGAAAAAAGCAAGGACTTTGGAATAAGACTTGGGTTTAAATCATAGCATTCACTTACTAGCTACGTGACTTTGAACAAGTTATTTAATTTCTTTTTGTCCTTAAAATGGGATAATAAACAGATAAAACTTACTTCACTGGGGTTCACAGTAACCCAGCGTATGTAATGTACTCGTTTGTAGCAACTGGTACACAATAAATACACAAACCATAACTTTAAAAAGAATCCCTTTCTGAAACAAGTCTTTGTTACTTAGCAACATATCATTCCACAAACATTTGGTGAGCAGGTATGATGGAGGGTCATGTTTCCTTCTATGTCCTTGTCTATTTTTACAACCCTTCTTAGTGTCTGCATAGTATTTCATCAGTATGAATCCCTATTGTGCTTAATTTTCACTGGACATTTATCTTTCCCAGCTTTTGTGTGCCCTCGGCAATGCCGTGTTGTGTTTCTTTGCAACCTTGTCACTGAATTTTCCCCAGCGATGACTGTTTCATTAGTATCAATTACAAAGACCAGGGGATGGACAGGAATGGCATGGTTTTCAGGCTGTTGAAGCAATACCAAATCATCCCCTTCGAAGGTTGTTATCGCTTACCCTGAACCCAGCTGTGCATGGGGGTGCCCGTTTCTTTCTTTTTCTTTTTTTTTAAATTCCCTGTGCTATACTTTTCACCTCCTTGACTTATTTCTGTTTGTGAGTTTTTGATGTAATATTAGATTGATGGACACAAAAGAAGAATGGGTGTAATTATGCCTGTGGGTCACTGACTCGAATCTGGCATCATAAAAGATGAGCAGCAGCTCTAAGAACTGAAAGAGGAGAGACCCGTTGGGCACTACTGTTCAATTAATTGTGTGGTCCAAGCAAAGGTGAGAACAGCAGCTGTCACATATGGAACCCTCACCATGGGCCAAGTGTGGGTGCCGGCTTTCAACCTGCGTAATTTAATCTTGACAGGATAGCTTTGGGGTGGGGACACCTGGCGAGTCTTTTTCGCTCCATTTTATAGATGTCGAAACAGAGGTTTAAGGAAGTTATGTGATTTGTCCAAAATCACAAATTAGGTTACTCTGGCAGAGCTGGGTGTTGAACCCAGGTGCTCAGATTCTCAGGTTGCTGTTCTTGTCCGGGGGCATTAGAAATGGAGATGGACACAAGAGCCAGCATGGCAAATGTGGCAGCTGGCTGGTGTTGGGGGAAGGGCAGAGTCTCTGGAACCCCACAGCGTTTCTCGCTCTTTGGAATAGAAGGCGGGGCTTTGACAGACTCGGGAAGCGGAAGGAGAGCCAGTGTGGAGAATGTGAATATTCAGATGGTACCTATTGGGCCATGGAAACTTGGGCTGGAGACCTGCCAAGAGATGTAATAACACCACTTACCCTGTTTTAAGGCTTATATTCATTATTCCACTTAATCCTCAAACCACCCCATGACATTACCTCCAGTTTCTTGCTGAGGAAACTGAGGCCTGGAGAGCTTGAATAACTCGGTGCATGAGTGTCACAGCCAGAATTGGACCCCAGGCAGCCAGATTTTTGCTGCCATGGCCCAAAGCAGACCAGGAGCTAGAACTCCACGGGCAGTTTGCAACCTGAGATGTATTTGTTGGAAGTGATTTCTCTCAGCTTTTGAACTTTGTAGTGATTATTGCCTGTAGAATTCTAGCAATTAATTGTGTACTTGCCGTGACACAACTTTCGTTTAAATCCTGTATTGTTATTTAACTTCTTATGCTGGGAAGACAACTGTGCCTGGATAGCCCTCCTCCCAACCTCCAAACATGTGTAGCACAGTTAAGCAGAGTGGGGCTCAATGACTGTTGGAATTTCACTTGAGGAGTCCCATCCCATAGACTTCAGACAGGTGCCTTCTCTGGAAGGGGAGGGCTAGGGAAGAAAGGGTGGAGGCAGTGCCCAGGTGTGTGAGTCAGAAGGAAACGAGAGAACAGACAGGAGACTGGGAGAGCGCTAGAAAGAGTCCCTTTTGCACGGGCGGTGGAAGGTCCAGATGGATGCCTCGACGGCTCACTTAAACCCCTCTGCTCTCCATCTCCTTTCTCAGTGGGGACATGCCACACAGTTTCTAGAACTCACTTGGTCCATGCTCTCCTCCTTCCTAGGATTTGCTTGACTATAGGCAGGAAGTCAAGGGGCTTAGTGTGTAGGTAATCCCCATAGGATCCTAACCCTTGTATTCCGTTTGGGCTTTATCTTGGGAGCTGTGTCAGGTGTGCTCACGTTTCCCATTTGAGCTGGTGGAAGAGTGGTACTCTAGTATTGGGTGCCATTAGGGGAGGAGACGTGGCTTTGAGAGACACACGGCTCTGTCACTCACTGTGGCTTTGGGGAATGGATACAGCTTCTTTGAGCCTCAGTGTGTTCATCTATAAGATGATAGCACTTCCTTGTGCCGCTTTTGTAAGGCTTATGAGAGATTGGGCACAAATGCTCAGTACAGAGCACTGGGTACGCAGTCAGGGCTCCATACACGTTGGCTGGTCCTAGAACTGAGCGTCCTCAGGAGAATATCCAAGGGCCTCCCATTCTGTCGAGCCACAAGGGTGAAAGGCCAGCGTGTTCCTTCTTTTCTTGTATTTATAATAGACATTTCACCACTTTGACACTCTGACACTTTTCCTTGATGATTTGGTCCTAATCATCAGCTCTTCTGCTCTCCTGAGGCTTTTCCAAACCACGTCATTCCATGCCCTGGAATGTGCACTTCTTTCTCAAAAGGAAATGTGGCCATCGGATGTTGGACAACTCTGAGTCTGGTTGTTTTCTTCTTATATACTTACTGTCCTGATTAGTTATGTGTGTGTGTGTGTTTTTCGAAACTGTGAGAATTGTCTGGAAGTTCTTCAGTCATTTCATTAGTCATTTAACTTTTTTGGTTTTTAAGATTGAAGACAAATTTCTTTGAGGCAGTGGGTCAGATGGACGTGGCTGGCTGGATAACCGTATCCCCTCTGAGTCAGCCGTCTGCTCAGACAACTAAAAGCTGAAGTATGCTTGATGACTAGTCGCTGGCCAACGTCACTTTAACTCAACATTTCATTTCTGCTCTTAAGTTGTGGGAACTTGGATGCCTTTGTGGGTTGTTCGAAAGCAGTCCAAGTATTGTATGGATTGGATTTTTGAAGCCTGGAGTTGTCAGTTATCCCCTGATGAGGTGTTTTCGATCTGAGATGGAGGCATAAAATTGCGACATGCTATTGTTCAAAAGGGAAGGATTCCTTGCCATTAATTTACAGGAAGGGAAACCCAGGCTCTGAGAAACTCACTGATTTGCAAAAGGTCTCTAGCGGTTGGGTGGCCAAGCCGGGACAAGTTTTGCTCTTCCTCCTAATTCATCAGGCAGAAGCCACCCTCCTGGGCCTTGTTGTCCTTCTGCTAAAACTACCTGAGAAGCTGTTTATTTTGATTGCCTGACCTGGATTGGAGAGATGATCTGAATGTCAGGGGTGGTCCTTGCCTCACCACGCCCTCCTGACCCTCTCCTCCTAACTCCCTGTCTGACGTATCCCTGAAGCCCGTTATAACCTCGGGAGAGGTCTGTTCAGCGTGCGTGTTCTCTGTTGTCTCTGTTGTGTACGTCACATGTCTTGGATGCCATATGGGATCTCTGTGTGTTCTAACGTCATCCTCTCCCTACAGCACCATACATGATGAAATAATCATGCTTAGTAAATGAGCATGTTTATCTTATCTTGACGGTGTTGTCATTGTTTTTTAACTTCTTTAACTCGGGCATGAATTTAGAAGATGATTTGAGGGTATGTGGGGGTATTATTTGTTTTAACGAAGAATTTGGCCTCTTTGTTTTTATTCCTTTAAGTAATTTGTGATTAACCTCAAAGGCCTGTGGTAAGATGGCTTTTGTTTCTAGTTGGAATATGGGACATAGAATTCTCTAGAAGAGAGATTTGGCTCAACTGCAGTGGAACTTGATGTTTCATCTCAGAGTCACTCTTGTAAACAGCACTTTAAAATCCTTCTTCAAGACCGTTGGTTTTCTCAAAAAATATTTTCTTTTTTCTTCCCTTAACACTTGTTATTTTTTTCCCCTTTTCCAATAATGGAGGACTTTTCCTCTTTATAGTTGAAACTGCTCCTTTTTCTTAATTGTGAAGCAGGCAGAAGTCATCCCAGAGAACAAGTCTCAGAAGTATTGCAGTTGATCCTGTGACCTAGTTGGTTTCTTCATTCTTTGAAGAGTTGTTTTATGCCCCCCTCCCCATATCAGTTATGTATGCTGATTATTTAACCTTAACTTTTCACAGGAAATACAGATCCTGTTAGCAAGACAAGCTCTGGTGTCCTCGCGGGTAGCTTCCCATGGAAGGTTACCGCTGGGGAAACCGAGGCTGGAGTTAGCTGCTTCCTCCTTATATGGGACCTGCCATTGCAGTTTTTTCTTGTTCATAACATCATCCCTATGAATGTGACTTTTATTCTCATCCAGTAGAGAGGCTTTGCTTACCCACAATGCATCCCAAGCTTTTGAACAGATACATGGGGATAGTGTCTCTGGTGAAGGTGAAATAATATAATTTGTTTATTACCTTGAGTTGTTTACCATGGATTGTCAAAAATATGTTTTGAATTTAAAAGTGTGAAAAACAAGGTGCTATCAAAAAAGCTCTCCCCTCAAAGTAAACGTATTTATAGAGCAAGACTCAAAACAAAATACTTGATCGTGATAAGCCCAGCCAATGAAAAGAAAGTAAACATGTTTACCACAAAAGCCTTATAAAGAGCCCAGATGGCACCCAGCTCTCTGTTCACTTGACTGTTCTTCCAGGGAGCTTCTGAGGCTCCCCTGGGCCTCACGGACAGAGATGCCATTTGCCCTACCAGCAGAAGATGTACCTTGTACAAGCCCTGCCCACTTAGCTTAGCCTAACTTGCCAGTGGGAATGGAACATTAGTCTTTTGAGCCATTGAACTGAACCATGAGTGGAAGGTGTTGGCGAAATTGAACCTGGAGTTCCCATGGTTCTTAAGTAGAAACTTGTTAGAGACTGGGTGCCAGCTAGGCTGATGGGGAATCTTCCTGGCTCCCTGAAAGGGCCCTACCTTAACACCGGATGTCCCAACCTTCTGACACTGTAGTGTAGGCATTGAGGATATCAAACACCAATCACAGCCAGCTCCTGCTTCACCCCGCTTATTCTGGTGAAGGAACCAAATAGCTTGAATAAGAAGTTGGTAGAAAAGATAAGGGCATCCTGAGCGATGCAGGGCATTTTGGGGTACTGAGTGCTATAGAGTGAGCCTTAGATAATGTAAAAGAGAGGAACTTCGGAAAGGGGGTATTGGATGGTGAGGAGTTTTAGACTTGAGGTGGTGGCGGCTTGCCTCAGTACAGACCAGGAGTAAGTTTAGGAGAAATAACCCAGTGAGAGGTGGCTCAATGGGCGACTTTTAGTGAATTTCAGCATTGAAGTTCTTAGAGCAGTTTCTAAAGGATGGTGAGATCCAAGTTTTGGCCATGCCCTCAAGTACAGAGAAAGTGGTAGTGGTTCATTAGCACTTAATGAGCCCTTACTGAATATGGGCAAATATTATCCCAATTTTCAGGTATAACTTGCCCAGAGTTGCTGCTGGTAAGTGGCATAGCTAGGATGTGACATTCGCAGTCTGTTCCACAACCCATGGTTTAAGCTACTGCACTGTACTGTGGGAATTGAACAGGCTTGGAAGCTTTCAGGGTAAGGAAGTTAAGATAACCAGATGTGTATTCACTCATTCGAAAGTTGGTTGTTTTTTGTTTTTTTGGTTTTTTTTAAGTGCCTTGTTTATATCAGGCCTTAGGTAAGCAGTGGCCTGGCTGTTGGAAAGACCACCTTCATGACCACTGAGTTTCATACAAGTGGCCACAGTGGAAGGATCTAGACGGTAATTGTGAACCAGATACTGAAGTATCTGAAAAGATGTGGAAGAGTGTCCTTGACACTTAGAATTAAAGGCCATGTGGCTGGGCTGGGGACAATGGTTCCCTCTTATGTGGTCATCAGAAGAAGGGTTTTGGGGCAGCTGGGTGGCTCAGTTGGTTAAGCACCTAACTCCTGGTTTCAGCTCAGTTCATGATCTCAGGGTCGTGAGATCCAGCCTCACATTTGGCTCCACACTAGGTGTGGAGCCTGCTTAAGGTTCTCTCTGTCTCCCTCTGCCCCCCCCCCCCCCCCCCCACTGGCACGCGTGCTTTTGCATGCTATCTCTCTCTAATTTAAAAAAAAAAAGGTTTTTGAAGGATGAAGGAATCATAGTGGAGAGGGACGATGGTTTTTTCCTTTGGAGATAAATGATGGGCAAAGTGGGCTGTTAGCAGAGCAATACCTTGGTTCTAAGAAAGGGAATTAGTTGCCTGAAGTCATGGGATGTTGAGTGGATGGCTTCTGGAAAAGAAGAAAAGGGCATCTTTAAGCAAAAAGGAAAGTTTCTAGATTTTTCATGATGTTGGTAATGGAGGGCGGTGGGAAGATGTGAGCATTGGAGCCAAGGTGAAGGATGAGTGGAATTTCTCCAGTACAGTAATGGGATTCTGGGGTTGCCAGAAGGTAACAGGATACTTAAGGTGCCTCTCATCCTTGAAGAGGGGGTTCCAGAAGTCACACATCTTCCGTGGAAGGGTTCAGACATAAGCCTGGCTGCTTATTGGGAAGACAGAAGGGACAGACAGAAGCCACAGGAGGACAATCCTCCAGGTTTTAAATGGATCGTTAAGATTTTTAGTGAAGAAAGAACAATAAACAAGCAAACACAGAAGGTTTCTGGCTGAGCCTCAGTGAACTAGAAAAGTAATTACATGGAAACCATATTCCCCATGCGTTCTAATTAATCTAATGGGTTTACTTAAAAACTTGTTTTTGAGCATAGATACCAACAAGTCCTCTGATGAGTTGAAAGAAATCTTGCTAGTTAAATTTAAGCAAGAGAATAGTAGTTAGCTCCAGAGAATTTAATTAAAGTGAAGTTAGGTGGGCTCACTGAAGCCAAGAATGCTGGGATGGTTGACCCATTTGGTTAAATTTGGTTGACCATTTTTGCTAGAACTTTAGAACTTAGCTCTTGTGACAGAAGCTTCTTTAGGGTACATTTGAGGTGATTATGATTTTAAAAACAGAAGTATTATTTGTTCTTATCTGAGCCTTATTAATTGAGGCAGATTGGCATTTTATTTGTGAGCTGACAACACACACTTTTTTTTTCTTTGCAGCCGGTGTGCTTTTTGAACTGGGTTCAGCATTGTCAGAAAGTTATTCATGGGAGTTGATGATGGAGCCTGCTCCACCCACTTCTGTTCTCTTTCTATTTTGGTGCCATTTGCAACAAAAGAAACTAAGTTAATAAATTAGAGAAGGATTGAAGCTCTCACAAATGCTCTCCTTCCAAACAGGTTGTGTAACTGATGAGACAAAGTGGGCCCGCTCTTCCTGAAGCATGTGAGACCTGAAGGAACATCCGTGTGAACCTCCCGAGTTGGCCTTGGCCTTGGGGTCCCCGGGTCTTCTGACCCATCTGATAGAACTGCATTAAAAAGTTTATAAAGACATACAATTATGGGTGTGTACATTCATAGGTACATATATTTTTGTGTCCATGTGTCTATATTTATATACGTGCATGTTTAAGTTATGTGGCTATTTAAAATTCCAGATTTAGCTTTCTAAAGCCAGGGGGGATCCAGAGTTGAATTTGAGTTTTGTGTCAGGGTCCTTGTGAGAAAAAAGTGGCTTTTACCTCTTCTGGGCCTGGAAGGGCTAGGGAAGGGCAGGTAGTGTTTACTGGAACATGGAGATTATATCTTTATGGAAGGGGCTGCCTGGCAGGAGCTGTGACCCTTCATAGAGGGACTCAGTCAACCTGCATTTTCCTGGAGGGAAGGAAGCCCAGCTGTAAATGCCCCATCTTCTCCGTCCTCCGAAGATAAGACCTGCATTGGTGGTAATCGGCTGGAAGCCAGAAGGCAAGAGTACCTGTTGACGTCATCCACACAGGGCAGCCTTCCAGGGCACACAGCAGGGTGGGGGGATGTTGGGCAAAGGATCTGGAGAAGCCCATGGAAAACCATGCACTGCATTTTGTTCTGTGAACGTCTTTGGGCTCGACACCGCCACATTCACTCAGATAACCCATGGGAGAGGTCAGGGTGGCAAATCAGTCCCCAGGTCTTCAGGCTGGCCAGGAGGCATCGGACTCTGAAGCAGGGCTGCTCAAAGTGTGCTGCCTACACCAATAGCACCAGCTTCACTTGGGAGCTTTCTAGAAATTCTCAGACCCTACCGTGGGCCTGCTGAATTAGGCACTCCTGTGGAAAGACCCAGCCCTCTGTGTTTTATTAGCCCTCCTGGGGATTCCAGTTGTTATTCAAGAAGGGGAACGACTGCTGGATGTCTGGTGGTGCTAGATGGCCGGTAAACTACGACTGTTCACTGAGATGGCCAGTGTGAGCTTGCTTGGAAATGCCAGGCAGGAGCCTGTTGTCTATATCAACCCAGTTCTTTGCACTCCCCAGACTTCCAGTCCTCCTTTTTTAGGATGTTTCTTAGGATTCCAGAGAAATGGAATAAGGCAGTACAGTTAGGCCCTGGGTGCTAATACCTAATGCAGTTCATGCCTTTAATTCCCAAGTTGCCCTCAGCCATACAAGGAAGTACCAGGCCAGGCCCTAGACTTTTGGAGGTTGTTTTTGAAAAGCAGATGCAAATGCAGCCTGCGAGCTTGTTGTTTTCCCGGTGCCTGGCAGTGTTTGGTAAACAACTTGATTGCTAGGTCTTGGCCTCAGGGAACCACAGCTGCTCTCTCCAGCTCCCTGCAGACTTTTGTACCGAGCAAGGATTGCTTCAGGGAAAAATAAACAGGGGAGAACAAAACAAGTAAACATCACGGTTGTTTTGTGGCTGTCTCTACCTGTTTTCCTGGAGCTGTTTTGCAACCACAGGCCCTAGGCTTTGGTTCCTCTACTTTAAGAAAAAAACAAAACAAGGCAGGACCCTGTGGCATCCCAGGCTTCTTTCTTCACGGTTAGACTGTGGAGTGGCCAGGGGACCTGGGAAGTGTGGGTCACAGCGATTGCAAGCATATGTGCATTTTTAAATATGTAAATGGAAAGGGAGCCAGCTTCATTCTTTCTAATGACCCCCAGGATGGTAATCTGGTTTTCTGAATCTCTAGGAAAACAGATTGAATATGGCACAATTAATGTTTCAGCACTTCTAGGCTTTTCTCTAAAATAATTTAATGGGCTTTTAATTTATTGCAGCTCCTGATTAGTAGGATTGAGGCAGGGTTGCTACTGACCCCTGGGGCAAGGTGCTCCTCTGGGGCTGCAGTGAAGGGGAAGACAACAGAGTCCTGCTGTGTGTCAGCTTTGACCTCCTGGAGCTGAGCCCTGGCTCCCTGAATTCTTGGCCCTAAGGAGGTGGAGAGCTTGGCAAGGACCCAGCTTCATCCGGATGACCTGGGGTATCTGTCTGAAATGCAGATTCCTGGGCTCTGACTCTCTAGACTGGGCGTGGGGGTGGGACTGTGCCATTCAAGCTGGTGCCCCGGCGGCACAGTCAGGCTTGCAAAGCAAGGCCTTGGTGATCGAGAGTGCCCCCGTGTAAGTAAGTGAGCTGAGCTAGGGGGCATGTGATGTGTTGCCAGACTTTCAAGTTTAGTTTTATGTAAGAAATGTTGTTTTTATTTTTGAGACATGCACATCATTTTGGTGCATTTACTTTTCATTGACTCATGAGTTCAGTATTTTGACTCCCCCTTGCTTCTTAAGTCAGAGAAAATCATTTACTTTTGGCTCGAAATACATCTTGCTGAATGTCCCTGTAGAGAGGTGATGAACTTATGTTTGTCTGAAAAGATCTTTATTTCATCCTCATTTTTGAAAGATTTTTTTTTTTTTCTGGGTATACAATTCTAGTAGACAGTTTTTGCCTCTGGGTGGTTTTCTGGGTAATTTATCTGGATATGTCTTCTCTTCTTTTTTTTTTTAATTTTTAAATTTTTTTACTTTAGTGGCTGTATTTTTTTAATTTCTGGAGTTCAGAGTTTGGTTAGAGTTATAGAGATTGTATCATATATGTATGGACTATAGTGTGTACGAGTGTGTAGAGTATATATACTATATATAGTATATAAAACTACAGTGTATATTTACATAGTATTTTGGTTAGACTTACAGAGCTTGTATTTTATAGTATATAAATGTGTACATATATGTACATATATGTATGAATTACAGCATATGTGTATTTATATATTATGTATTTTATAGTATGTATACTCCAAATACATATAAAAACTACAGTATGTAGTTTTTATCAAGAGTCGGATGCCCAACCGACTGAGTCACCCAGCAGCCCCATGGTTTTTTATTCTCATGTATGCCTACTAACTTTCATGCTTATAGGAAATCAAGCAAGTCAGCATTAATGATCATCCCCTTAGAGTATTGTGTGCCCAGCCTGTGTCTTAGCTGGAAATCTGCAGCTACTGTAGGCATGAATGGAAAGAACAGCTACATGAACTCTCCCTCAGCCCTCCCTCCTCACTGCTGCTTCTGGGGGTGACTTGCCTTCTCCTCCCACCTCCAGGCCTCTGAATAAGACGTTCTGCTTTTGTGAAATGCCTTTTCCACCACACCTTCCAGTTCCTTCTAAAACTTGCTCCGGATAATTCCTCTAGAAAGCCCTTATCCATTCAGATACCTACTCTGTTTTTCTATGGTCGGTTGTATAACTTCTCTGTGCTTCTGAATCCCTCTAGAATCCCAGACTTCAGTAGTCATCTGGTATAGGATTTGCAGACTTGTTCTTTTCTTTTCTTTTCTTTTCTTTTCTTTTCTTTTCTTTTCTTTTCTTTTCTTTTCTTTTCTTTTCTTTTCTTTTCTCTTCTCTTCTCTTCTCTTCTCTTCCTTCCTTCTTTCTTTCCCCTTCCTTCCTTCCTTCTTTCCTTCCTTCCTTCCTTCTCATGGGTGTTGTTAAAAGATTAGCTGCTATCTTTGAAAAATTACGAAATTTCACAAAATAGTCACCTAGATTACTGCCTTCATTCATACAATTGAAAGCTCAGGAAACCCTGGGCTTGTGTTCCCCTCTGGCAATGATTGGCTTGTGGAGGGCACTGGCTGCCCTCTTTAGCTGAGAGACTGCTGGTCTTCAGTCTGCGACCTTGCGTCTTGCTCCCTGTTCCTTACTACACCTGGCCTGGTTTGCTCGCCTGCATCGTCTGCCTGGTCATTGTGGGACGCCTTAGCTTTCCCTGCGTGAAGCAGGAAGCTCACGGTCAGAAAGGTTGAGTATCCTTTGCAAGACCTTGCAGCGAGCTTGAGTCAGAAGGGTGTCTCGTACAAGGTAGGCACTCAAAATGTTTGTGTTACTGTATTGACTGGAAAAATACAGAGTTCTTATGAGCGCCCACTTTGTAGAGGCAAGGCCCTGCCACTGTGTGATCTTGGGCAAGTTCCTAAGACTCTGCTTCCGTTTTCTTATTTGCTTATTAAGGTTATAACAGTGTCTACCACGAACTTTGTTGTAAGAATAGAAGTAAATGAAATAACTGTTATAAAATACTTTAAACAATATCTAGCGCATAGTGGGTTTTCAGTCACTAGCAATTATATTTTTGTAGGATACTGAAGAGCGCATTCTTTTGATTGTTGAATCATTTGTTGATCCAGCAAATCTGTCTGGAGTGCCTGCCATGCGCCAGGCATTTTTCTGAAGTTCTGGAGTATAGTGATAAATCAAACAGAGAAGTTCCCTTATCTTCTGGAGCTTAGATTGAAGTGGGGAAGACCAGTGAATAAATGAGAAAAAAAGTTCATAGATTACAGCAAAAGCTCTGGAGAAAGCAAATAGGATGATATCACTGAGAGTCACTGGGGATCTAGCCTAAGTGGGTAGGCAGCACAGCCTTCTTGAAGTGGCCTTTGCCCCTAAGACCCAGTGATGAGAAAGAGCCATTTGTGTAAGGAGTAGGCTCAGGGCACTTCAGGTAGTGGGAAAAGGCACGCGCTCCAGCCCTGAGACAGAAAAACACAGCTTGCTTGGAGTGGAAGGAAGACCGCTGTCTCTGCGTTGTAGCTGGGGATTGGGTTGGTGGCTGGAGGTGGCAGCGAAGTAGAAAGTGACTGCTTTCCAGGGCCTTGTAGGCCACAGAGAGAAGTTTGGTTTTTATCCTAAAGTTGGTCCACAACCTCAGCCCATTTCCTTTTTCTGTGTGACTCCAAGTTGTGCTTATACGCACACAAGTTTGAGAAACACTCATGTGCAATACATTTGGGCAGATGGCCATAGCAGTTGGAGCTGTCCTCTGTGGAGAGAAATGGAAGCTTTCCATGGGCACCCAGGGGATGCTGTCAGTCACCGAGGGGTGTGGCTCACCAGGGTTGGGCACTAGTGCCAGGGTGAGAATTCTTCTATGCATGTGCAAAACCCTCTGCCTGTAGCACATCTTCAGTGTTGATGGCAGACCGACGTAAGAATGGTACGTGATAAAAATCTTTTTAATCAGGAATCTTAAAGGAGAAGTTGATAGTTGAGCTTATTTGGAATAAGTATACTTTATTGAGAAAACCCAACAAAGCGAAGCGGTGGAAGGGACTTAGGGAGCATCAGTTACTGCCCTGACCTCATTCATGAAGCAGGCAGAATCCTGAGATATTATATAGCTTTTCTGGGTCCACACCGCTGATGACAATATCAGGTCCAGAATTCAAGCTTCTCCACTCTGATGCCTGCCCATTACACAGTATGGCCCCTCTTGATGGAAATAAGTCCCTGAGTCTTGCTCCTTAAGTAACTCATAGACATTTTTAGAATTATTTTGGAGGAGAAATGAGGTTCATTATTGTTTAAAGATAATTTTAAATTAGTATTATTTAAATTTTCATGTTTTTCATTCTCTGGAAAAGATAATTACTTAATAGGAAATGGTATACTTATCCATCTAATATTTGAGTTAAAACGCCTTCTTGTGACCTGAGCACTCTGTAATGGGACCTGATATTTTTTTAATGCCAAAATAAGTAAAATACTTTTCACAAAATCTGCAATAAACAACAAACTTTCGGTGCATGTGTTGAACTCATTGGTAAACGTATCTTTCAAAACAGTATTTCCGGTTCATATTTTACAGCATCACATTTGATATGTCGATATACCCTCATTTTAAAGGTGTTTTCCCCTACCTCTAGATTCTATGTCTGCCTTGCTGTTTTCAAGTTTAAGGAAGTGGTGGTTTTAGAAGCTACCTCTTCGTTATGTGTAAAAAATATTTTTGTATTGCAGTGTCCCAGGACCTTTTGCTGACAATTCCAGTTTCCAAAAGAAACATTTGGGCAATGGTGCAGGCTTCGATCCCTTCTCTGATTTGCTGTCAACCATGAACGGGTGGATGTGATGATTGCTGGCCAAAAGGGTAAGTGAATGTTTATGAGTATTTGTCTGAAAATTCACAAGACAAAAAAGTGGCTGCAGGGGTCACACACAGTGCAGGAAACCGATAGAAGTCCCAAGATCATCAGAACAATTGCACGCTGAGGGTGAGATTCTCATCTTGAAAGAAGAAAGCAACTCTGCTATTGTTTTTTGCTGTAACCCTCTCAGATAACTCTTGCAATGACCTGAGGATTTATAAAAGGCACCATAGGACATAAAGGAGAACTTTTTTTTGTTTGCGTGGTTTTTTTAATTCATACAGTGAAGGGTGGGCTATCTAAGTTATGAGCCACATGCATAACTGAAAGAATAATTGCTTTTTTTCGTCCCCGTAATCACTCGGCAAACAATAAACCAGCATGGACTAAAAATATAATGATCTCATCTTGAGTTTCAGAGGGAATTTAGCTCTGATTTGTTCACTAAGAAGGTCTCATCCCAAGCTTTCCCCATGATGAGGGTTCTTGAGGAAACTACTGTGGATTCTCAAAGATTTTCAGAAAGACTTACAAGCATTTTTACTCAATCATTGTTCACCTCACCACGTTATTCATTATAATTGTTAGGGGAGGTCAGAAGGGGCATGATGACCCTTTTCTTATATGCATGTTCTGTATTTGATGGCATCTGCCGTGTTCCTCAGCAATCAACCTCTCTCGTACAGTAACAAATGAGCAATTGTGACTTGCCTTTGTCAGAGAAAATAATTGGTTGAGGCCAGGTGTTCTGGATCAAAAGTCTGACATCATTCAGTGGTAGCTTTGTCTAGGGTGAGGTCACCTTTATGGGGAGCCATTTCATTTCAGATTTTGTATTTAGCGACAATGATAGAGAACCATTGGCATAAACTCCATCTCGTTTGTCTTAGTATAATTGTATTTGAAACAGATTCTTTTTGATGGAGGGAAGGGTAGGGAAGGAGAAAGAGCATTATATTGGTATTGGGAGGCCTAATAATTACCTGACATGGGACAGGTTAGTCTCTGTTGTGATTGCCTGTATTTAAAACAAAGCAGGTAGGGTAGAGTATCCTATTTGTCAGTGCTAACAAGGCCCTAGAAGCTGTCAATTTAAATGCCCTCATTTAATAGATGGAGCACCGGAAGCCCATAGAGTCTAATTGAGATGTCTAAGTCCTTGGCCTGGTTGGAACTGGAGCCTACTTCTTTTGTCCTTAGTGATCTTTTTTCTAGTTTATCTCAGTTATAGAGGTTGAGACATCCAGCCCATGCAGTTGAGTAAAACTTCTTTGATAAGTGTCTTCTTAAGACATTGTTACGTGTTTAGATATTGGGATGGATTTGAAAAGATTTTATTTTATTTATTTATTTTTTAAAGTAGGCTCCACGCTGGGCTCCGGTGTGGGGCTTGAACTCAGAACCATGAGATCAAGACCTGAGCTGAGATCGAGTTGGATGCTTAACCAACTGAGCCATGCAGGCGCCCCAAAGATTTTATAGTTAGAGACCAATCTGACCTTCCCATTTCATAGATTTAAAAAAAAAAAAAAAAGGAGCCCAGTGAAGCAATTA
Source organism: Ailuropoda melanoleuca (assembly GCF_002007445.2). Taxonomy (NCBI): domain Eukaryota; kingdom Metazoa; phylum Chordata; class Mammalia; order Carnivora; family Ursidae; genus Ailuropoda; species Ailuropoda melanoleuca. The sequence continues at coordinate 37,447,074 of NC_048221.1, read as the reverse complement.
AAACAGTTATTATTGACTAGATGATCTTCAAAGAGCCTATGAGTATAAAATTCACTTTCACTTGGGCTATTTTGTTATTTCATTCTGCTGAAGCTTCAGATAGAGGAAAATCAAAGTCTTCTATCTTCCTGATATTATTCCTTCTCTAAGTGGCAAGAAATAAGGCAAATAGTAAATAGTGACATATGAGGCAAGGATGTCCACAGTGAAAAGAAATGGTTGATGGAGTCATGGAATTTAGAGCTGATAAGGATCCTCCATCATCTTCCTTGGGTGGTCTTGGTAAGTCCTTTGATTTCTCACCTTTGAAGTTCCTGAGGGTCTTCCAGTGCTATATAGCTATGATAGACTTTTGTGGATGGTCTGTAGATCAGTGAGCAGATAGTCTGCATTATGAAACATGGTATCTTTGTGGATCCAGGTCGAGTTGAGAACAAAGCCTGGGCCTGTCTCATATACATAGGAGAATTCATAGAAGTGGTTGGAATTCTGAAGTTATTCAAATAGTAACAAACTCAGATTTGAGGTTACCTGTCATCTCTGTCTCCAGTATTGAGAAAGTCTGACTCAATCTCAGGATCATAAAATTGATGTATGAAGTTTAACAAAACCACATGAATGGATTTATTGAAGACAGGGTTCATTTTATTCATTAATTTCATTGGGTGAGGCCTGCTATTTGAAAAATCAGTTTCAAGAACTATAATGAAAACAATCTCTCTTTTGAATTGATAAAATGACCTAGTCGAATACCAGTTTTTTTTTATGTTAAGGAAGAGCTTTGTGTTCATCAGACGGTGATAAACTTCCCTTTGCTATGTTTTTAGTAGGAAGTGGAAGTCCCTGAAATCTGATGAGCTGAGCATGTGTTCTGATTTTCTAGCCTCTTCTTCCTCAAAGCACACCTCCAGGGTTTGCTCAAAGGACTAATTCTCTTCCTCTGTGATGCAATAACCCAGCTTTCCGTGTATTATGTCTCTGATATCTAGTTAGTCCTTTCATTGTCAGAATGTATTCACAGTCCTGTGGCTTTTAGAACTTTACAGTTTATTGAGTAACCAAAAGAAGTGCCAATTAGCTGTTACTGCTGATAATTTGAAGTCTTTAAGCTTGGAATAAACTCTGATACAGTGTTTCATGCTAAGTGTCCTCATGGTAGACCAGGGTCATAGTCACGGGGGTGGGCAGCTGGAACAATAAATTGCTGCAGTCACATTGAAGGCAAGTGAAATCATACGAGAAAAGGTTTGTACACATAGATCATTATGGCAAATTCTTAAGGTCAGAAAATGGGTAATGTACTCAATCTATGTTGGTGCTCACCATGCCTGCATTGTAAATTACTTTAGGTGCGAGATAACAGAGAAAGACGGGCTGAGCGCTTGAGGTCTCTCTTTGGGATGGTGCTTTCATGCCACCATTCGCCAGCAGGGAATCAGATCTGGCTCCTGATTCCCTGGCGTGAAGCTGAAATTGGTATGGATACCTATCTGATGCACATCACGAGACTCCCAGAGTGAAGAGCGGCTAAGTCTGCTGCATATTTAATAGGCAGTTAGCCACAGTGTTATTAATAAATGTGATAGTAACAGTCTGGATTTGCATAGAGTTTTCCTAAGAAGACTGGGGTAGAGATGGCGAATTGCTGGCTTGTTATGCAGTCTGTGCCTTGGCATTGCCTGCTCCCTATCAGTAAATTGTCTTTTGCTGGAGGATCTGGTGTAAGAATGTAGCACCGTGCGACATTGTTTTGAAACTGATTGTTTTTCCTTCTTTGCCCACAGTTACTTGTTTGATCTCTCTCGTAATGAAATTCCTACCTTTTAACCTACTTGGATGAGGGAAAATGATAGGAAATATTTCTTCCCACTTAAGACTTGAGCATGGGCTACATCTTGGCTGGGAGCTCCTTGCTTTTGTATAAAACTTGAGTGTGTACTTTTTTTTTTTTTTTGTCATCGGTTTTGGGGTGCGGTGGTGGTGGTGGTGCAGCTTCCAGGAAGAGGTGGGGGCAGGTAGCAGGTGTTTTGGGACAGGAAAGATGTCTGATGGGCTCCCCTCCTGAACTGTCTTGTGCTGGAACCTGTCAGTGGGCAAAGCCACTTTGTTGTGCTTAAACTTCCAGTCCCTGAAATTTTGAGTTTGAAAAGTAATTTTAACAATTTAATAAACTACATAATATGTTTTATAAGCTGGAGCGAATGATCTTAAGTATTTTGGTCTCTTTCATAACACAATGAACGTAATATTGGTAAAAATACAGATCTTCACTCACGCCATAAAGAGAGGCTAGATTTAATAAGCAGTTATGAGTGCTGGCAGCTGCCTATCAGATTGTATAACTTGGACTCCAGCATGCGAAGACAGTGTCAACTTACATTTTATCTCCGAAGTATTTTCAAGGCGTTTATTTTGCCTTTCTCTCCAGTCCCTAACCTAATAGAAGTAATGTAATTGGCTGAATATTTTCCACACAGCTAATTGGCCAGGGGCCAAGGTGGAAACCATTGTCTGGCTTGATGAAGATCAGAAATTAACATGACATTTACGTGGCGGTAATGGAATATATTAGTAATGTAGTCATTCAGGATGGTGAGAGTGAGAGTGTCCATCGTTTTCCTGCCCGTAAGCAGCACGAGGAGTTCTGAGGATGATGAAGGAACCTCCAGTCCCTGCCTCTCCCTGACCCCCGTGTACTTCACAGCAGTGGCCTGCCAACACCTAGGTCAAATTTACTTTCTAATTCTTCAGATAGACCCGTAAGACAAACTAATGAATTATTCCGTTTGTCAATTAAAAAAGAAAATCCACTACTATTGTAAGATTAAATTCCAATTAGAAGGTTGCATTTAATTCCGAAGCTATAACATTGTTTTAATGAATTCTGTTGGAGATGACAGTTTATGTGAGATAAATTTATTTGGTGTAGGTAGAGATAAATTCATTGGATAATGTTAAACATGTTCCTTCATATATATTAGCTGTGAAATTTATTTCTTCTCTAGTTATGTCCCCAAGGAGGTAGAGTCAGAGGGAAAAACATATCTTCAAAGAAAGAGCCCTTTCTGTCCTTTCAGATACTTGCTCGAAAACAGCCTTTTCTCACTTTTATTTAAAAAAAAATCTGTTAAATTTCTGCATTAACTGAATTTATGATTCTTGGTGTATGCTATTTATAAAATTGAATATAGGTTTTATGATATAGGAAATTAGTCTAGGAATGAGAATATGATCCAATTTTGTAATAAAGGTAATCTGCATTTATATTGCAGATATGTTCCATTCCCCTCTAAGCCCCTTATGGGATTATACACACATTTTTCTGGACATACAGATTTCACTGTAGAGTAAACTTTTAATGTATCGGGCAGGCTTTTGTTCACATGACATTTACAAAAGCGTCACACCCGTTTGCCTAAATCAAGGGTGGCGAACATTCCTAACATATTTTGGATCTTACATTTTCCCCACTCCTGCCCATTCCTGTGTCCTTGACAGACATCATGAATTGATCACAATCTCTCTTCTGCTGAGTGCTGATGTGACCTCAGAATTATCCCACTTAAGTTTCCATAGGCAAGCCTACACATTCACCATTGGCATGAGAACGAGCACGATGATGGTCAAACGAGTGACTTGACCGGTCTTCGTAGTTTCTCTTTTTATACCCAGTACTTACCTGAGTATCTGGCATCCAGTGGTTAAACAGTATATGTTTGTTCTCTTAATGAGAGACTCTCACACACATACAATTTTATCAGTTATCTGGTTGTGTAACAGTAGGGTTTTTAACACGTGTCTGCCATAATTGTATGATGTGAAGTAGTTTATTTTCTGCCTTTCATCTGGTTTTGGTGTTATGTGTGTGAAGCATTATAGTTTTGTAGGGTGTTTTTTTGTTTTTGTTTTTTTTTTTCAATTCTGTAGCTTTGGAAAAGATAAAAAGGAGACCATTCTCACCCTCTTGTTACCTGTGCATCAACTGAGGCTAAAACCTAGCGAGGAAGTGGTGGGGCGAGAATGAAACCCAGACTCTCACTCTCCAAGTGCAGTTTCTTTCTCAAAGGGAGGGGCAGCCACATGTACCAGGTGCTGACCGGTGCAGGGCAAGTTCCTTGCAATTTCCTTTTGCATATTAATCTTGGTTTTTATCAATACACTGAAGCAAGCTGTACCAGGGAGGAAGGCATTCAACTATTACATTTCAAATGATATCTTCCGTGATGTAAAATTCTAGGAACTTAAGTTACATTGCGTGTTGTTTTTGAAAATAATCTGTTTTCTGTTAACTTGGTTTAAGTAGCACACAGAGACTAAGAGAAGGAGATTTCCACTCAGTCTGTATGCAGGCTGCTGGGGTGCCCGGTTGAGAACTGCCATCATTTTAATTCCTTCTTAAAGAAAAATGAGCAATTAGTGCATTTAAGCACCATTAGTTAATTTACATTTTAACCTCATTTCAACGTATTGTTTGATTATTTGTGTTGCGTTGGTCATGGAACCAGAGTTCTGGAAAGTGATTGCAGGTGAACACATGAATTGTTAACCTCTTGGCGCATGTTTATAGAATGATATGGTTGGCCTTAGGTCAAGGATGGCGAAATCAGTGGGACCCATCATGGTCTGTTCTGATGGTGACTCTTGGATTTTCTGTACGTACTGTTCCCTGCAGCTCTAGCAGGTTGATTGGAATGGCTCATGAGATGAAATCTTTTTCTTCCCTTTTCGTGTCCCACAAGATTTAGTGATGTTTGTAATAAATAATTGTAGCAGCCGTTCATGAGGCATTAAGTTTTCCTAGAGTGGTTTGGATATCACAGTAGTTATCTCTTTTGAGTCTAACAGTGTTTCTGTGTTCTGGATATTATTATTTTGGTTTTATTGGTTTTTTTTTAAGATTTTATTTATTTGAGAGAGAGAGAGAGAGAGAGAATGCAGGACTGGAGGGGAGGGGCAGAGGAGGGAGACAGAATCTCAGGCAGACTCTGAGCTGAGTACAGAACCCTCTGTGGGGCTCGATCCCAGGACCCTGAGATCATGACCTGAGCCAAAATCAAGAGTCAGATGCTGAAGTGACTGAGCCATCCAGGTGCCCCCGGTTTTATTGTTGAGAAAACAGAAGCTCTCAGTGGCTTGGCCACCTGCTTGGGATCACATAGCAAGTTTTATAAGTAGGGTTTACCTTAAGTTGGGCCGGTTCCAAAACTTGGGTCTTAACCACGAGGCCATGCTGCCTCCTCATCTTCGATAGATTCTGTGGTTCTTTAAGGCCCTTTTATTTCATTTAGGCAGGGAAGATTTTGTAGCTTATAGTTGTCTTTATGGAAGAAATTGGAATTCAACTCATTTGAAACTGCAGCTTAATATACAAACAGGATTTTTATAGAACCGGTGATATAAAAGGAAATAACTTCTTCCAAAAATTTTTTCAAAAATATTCCTTACCTACTGGCCTTTTCCTCAGTCAGAAATCTCCCAGAATCATGCGGGTGGGCTCAGTGTTGTGTGCCTCCTTGGGTTCTCTTCTCAAGTAAAGATGCTCCCGGTAGTGGCAGCTCATGGAGTCCCTCACATTTGAGCAGATGAGTTTTTTCCCTTGATATGGTATGAACAGACTACATAGAACTAGCAGTCCAGTTGCTCCAGAGAATGGGGGCGGGAAGGGAGACCCTTGGCAGCTGGAATTTTGTGCCCATGGCTCTAGCATTGGAAAGGTCAAGTGCTGCCACTTTGTCAGGTTATTTAGACCCCTTGTCTATGGTCTACGGGGACAACTGCCTTTCCAGAATAGACGTTCAGGCCAGATGGCCAGCAGGCTAGTCTCAGGGATGCTCTGTGGAATTGGTTTTTTATGACGAGGGGGTTATTATCGAGGGGGTTTTTCTCTCCATATTTTATTTTTATTTTCTCTCCATATTTTTTAAAGATATATTTTTTTAAGATTTTATTTATTTATTCGACAGAGATAGAGACAGCCAGCGAGAGAGGGAACACAAGCAGGGGGAGTGCGAGAGGAAGAAGCAGGCTCACAGCGGAAGAGCCTGATGTGGGGCTCGATCCCATAACGCCAGGACCATGCCCTGAGCCGAAGGCAGACGCCCAACTGCTGTGCCACCCAGGCGCCCCTCCATGTTTTTTTAAGAGTTGCGTATTGGGTGGTGTAAGGGTGTAAGACCTGTCACTTGTGACATCCTTTACAAGTCTTCAGGAAAGAGCAAATGGAGCAGAAGCTTGGTATTCTGGAATCTGGGTGATGGGTTTATGGGGCTCATTATACTATTTTCTCTACTTCTTTATGTATTTGACCACTTTTGTAATAAAACAAATTGCATGTGGGTGGGGGTGAGGGGTATGTCTAGCTCATTATCTAGTCTAGTGGTTGATAAACCAGTCACTGGGTACAATCACATCCCTGCTTCCCTGTGTTCTACCCCACCTTAGCCAGATCTCAGCTGCTGGTGTAATTTAATTGATGTAGTCTTAGGGCAAGAAGATGCTAACCTAATTGGCCAAGAGTTGAAGCAATTTTCTGGACAATATAGATAAAGCGACTTTACCTGATAGACAAGCATTCCATGACCTATAAGAAATGATAGTCGTTCAGTAGCTGTTGGAGGTGAGCCTATGTGGCATGCCAGGGGCTACGATTCATCTGTTCCAGATCTTCTCTCTCATTCTCCTGTAGTCAGTGTTTGGAGGGCAGTTGATGGGCCTTGAACCGAGGACTCATTGGACTTTATTCTCCTCTTCCTCCAAGTCCTTGGGGCCATGTTTTTCAAAGGGCGATCTCTAAGGGGTGCCTGAGGAATCTGTTAAATACGGGTTTCTGCAGCCTGCTCTGGGTTATGTGGGGCATGGTGTCGGACGTGAGAGTAGAGAGCCTCAGGTCCTAGTGTCACTAATAGTATGACCATGGCCAAGTCATGTATCCTCCTCAAGGCTCAGTTTCCTCATCTGTCAAAAGGGGGCAATGGTAGCATCTACGTTGTTGACCGCACAGCGCGTGGCATCTTGTAAGCACTAGAATTAGGTTACTTGCAACCGTATTTTAACCTTTTTTTGAGACATTTGCAAATACACTGATGTAACTGGGAACATTAAAGATGCAGCAATTAATGCTCCAGGTGGTACTCTTTGGCGGATATAATTTAAACCTTATACATCCTAGATGTGTTTTTTTGTAATTATTAAAAACATTTTAAAAATCAGTATTAGAATTTTTTTACATGAATGTTTGAAAAAGAAGTCTGTCACCAAAGTGTATGAGAGTTGACAAGTGTAAATATGCAGTTAGACAGTTTCAAAAAACGTGTATTATTTACTGATCAATGTAGTGTCTCCTTTGGAGCCATGACACTCAGCTTTTCCTGTCAATCTCTCCACGCTGGTATAATCAGACCATGGATATGCATATTAAAGTACAAGAAAGTTATTGTGTATGTGTGGTGGCAGCCTTTTAATTGTTAATAATGTTGCAGCTTTAAAAAGGTATCAGGATCGTTTACTCTTAGGACTGTTAATAGTCCTCAGAATCGCATGAGAAATGAGGCGGTGGAGCACGCAGCCCCACACGGTGCCGACAGGCGGGTGTCCATTCTTGCAGTCAGTGCACAGGTCCGAACAGAAGCTTTTGATCTGATCTTGGTGCTGGATACATGGAGATTCCTTAGGCTTTTCCGTCTTACTCCTGTTTTTGTTTTTTGGTTTTTTTTGTTTTTTTTTTTAATTTATTTTTATTTTTTTTGTAGGGGTGGGGCGGGGGGGTGGGGAGCTTTTATAACTAAAAAGAAAATGCTCATGTATGTGTGTGATGGCAGAAGGCGCATAGAACTTATTTGTCCATACCAGGGATCAGCAAACTTTTTCTGAGCCAGGCAGTCAGTATTTCAGCCTTTGGCTGTGACTCTGTCATAGTGACTGTAGTGTGAAGTCTGTCAGAGACGACCCGTACACCAATGGGCATGGCTGTGTTCCCAATAAAATGTATGGACAGACAGTGAAATGTAAATTTTGTATAATTTCCCCTTGACATGAAGTTGTAGTCTTAATTTTTTCCCAACCCCGAAAGAATGTCATCGCTATTTTAGCTCATGGGTGACAGGTTCAGTTTGGCCCCCGGGGCCTGTGGTTTGCTGAGCCCTAGACTAAAGAAGATAGAGCACGAAGCCATGCCAAGGATTCACTTCTTTGTTCTCGTTCCCTGATGCTTCAGCTCGATCATGTGCTCTTCAGCTTCTGATGAAATAATAATGTCTTCACTTTTGTTTAAATCTCATCTTGAGATAAGCTGTTCTGTGTGATTGGATTATTTATTGATTTAGTGGGAAATGTAGTAGGGGTCCCCCTCTCCCTTCCTGTATTTCAAACAAGAGAACTGTAAACTAGAAGTAAAAGTGAGGCTAGCGGTAAAAGATGAAGTGAAAGGGAAAACAAGTCAAGGAAGAAAAGTAGACTTTGAAAGTGGCGTGAGATCTGTACTGTCCTCAATACCAGCATTTTCTGAAGTGTGTTATATATCTCACCAGTGGAATTTGAGATGAGTTAGCTATGAGATTCAGATGAACATTTTTGAAAATCTAAGAGTTATTACTTTTAATATGTATTCTATGTTCAATATGTAGGAAAAATATTATTTGCACATCAGGTCTGGTGTCTCAGCTAATACTCCTTCAATGCAACATTTAATAAAATTGAGACATTTAAAGAAAAATATAAAAATTATTATACAAGTGGTTCTTGGGGACAGCAAAACTCTGAGAGGTGGTATTGAATGATTAAAGTAGGAAATTTTCTTCTAAGTGTCCCTGACTTCGTCATGAGGGAAGTGGAGACCAGGAGACCTATTATAATGTGTGTCATTTGATTTTCTTTATAAATCTCTGGAGGACAAGAATGGTTAAAAAAAAAAATGAGTGTGAGCATTCTGGAAAGAAGATGTCTTCGATTAGAGTTCTCTACTTTCTGTTGAAGATTTTAATCTTTTATCATGTCAACAGGTGAGGGAAGTCAAGGCAGAGGTAAATGTGGGCAAAAGTGAATTCAGGGGATGGGGCATTTTAATAAAATGGAGGCCAAGTTGTAACAGAGCATTTTGTAAGGAAAAAAAATGTATGACCAGGGAAGAGAAATGAAAAGGATGTTTTTCAAGAAAGGTACAGGAGAATAATCTAGAGGAATATTTTGCTATCAAATATCATGATAAAATTGGCTGGGATACGAAGGGAAAAGAGTTTCTGATTTTCGGCACACCATAATTTGTGAACCAAGGTATTGTTACTACAGCTGGGGAATAACATCTAGAAAAGATGAACCCCCAAGAAGCCAGTATGTTTTCACAGAAGTGTCCATTGTAATAAAAAAATGTAGGAAGTGGCAGAGAGAACAAAACAAAGGTAGAATTAGGTTGAAAATCCTTGCAAAGGGTTATTTTATTTTTTTTATTAAATGAAAAATAAACGTATTCCGTGATCCAGAGCCAAGATGTGGAACCTTTAATGTGAAATAAACAGCTAAACGTGGTGATTAAGAACACAGGATGTTGGCCAGACTACTTGGGTTTGAATCCTGGCTCTGCCGCTTACTAACAGTAGAATCTTGGGTAAGTTACGACGCGGTTCTGTACCTCAGTTTCCTTGCCTTTAAAATATGAATGATAGGAGTACTTAACTCGTAGGTGATTGTAGGATTAAATGAGTTAATACACAAAAAGCATTATGAAAGGGTTGTCTTGTAGTAAATTTTCAGCGAATGGTATAGGGAGCTATGAGCCCTAACCTATGCCCTAAATAAAAAATGTACTTTTGGATGATTACAGCCCATTCGCCATTATCTCTCTGCTGTGTCCCAGGATGTGAATTTCATGTATGTGTGTGTAGGTACCTTTGTGTCCTCGTGATATACATTATATACATTCAAAGACTCCCAGGTATCTAGTGTTCAAAAGAGTACTAAAGCCGACTGCTGTCCCAGTGCATCTTGTGCCTAAATCTTCGAGACTGTGGTGCTGCTCCACGAACATCCAGACCATCTGAGTCACTCTGGGATGCTGAACTTAACATCTTTCAGGAAGTTCATTTTTATCTCCGACCAAACCTTAGGGCTAGAAAGTTCTTTCTTAAATTGGACTAAAATTTACCACCCATGGTCTTGCCACTTAGTTGTTTGGCTTGGTACCGGGATATTCTACAAAACCTATCTCTTCTACATGACAAACCATCGGTTATTTTCGGATCTGCCATGGGTCCTTTTTCAGTCTTCCCCACGCTACAGGTCTCTTGCTTCTTCAGGTGTTTCTCCTGTTGGGTTTGAGGTGTCCTGTTACCATCTTGGTTGTTTCTCACAGCACAGAGGCGTATTTTTTCTATGTGTCTACCTTTCTATATAATTCACTTAACGGTCCTCTTTTTGACAAAACTGTCTTTATCATTTGGAAAGGAAACATTTTGACTTTTCTTAACCCACTTCTTAAATTCCAAATTCGGGAAGCTGGCACGTAAAGAAACTGTTGCTGAAGAATCATAGGCCTTTCTTTGAAGTCCGTATGCCGGAACAGGCTTCTCTTTGTGCCAAGCCAGGTATAGAGAAGTGGTGGTCATAGCCGTGGTTCTAGACCCTGCAGTAGCAGCTTCCCATGTGACCCCCATGCGCCAGATCCTCTGTGCAGTCCATAAGTGGATTCTTCAGTCCTCACGATGGAGAGTCTCTTACAGTTGTTACTCATGCTTTCAGGTGACAAAAGCAGTGCTAGGGTAAGATGGGAGACTCTGGTAAGAAAAGCCCAAGGGGAGGATTTTTTGGTAAACATGACAAGGGTGATTCATCCGTATCTCTTCAATCCATATGATGTTTCTGTTCTTCTCCAGAAATTGTGGAGTTTTTGGTCTCTTTAGTCTTATCCCTTGTTTCAACGCATGGAAATGATACAAGTAACATAAAAATGATGTCCCTTTTTGGGGCTAGCCTACTTTTATCCCATCGAAAGATTTGACTGATTATTTTTAAGGATACTGCTCTTCTGGCTGTGTTGGAGCCCTCCCCCCACCCCGACATTGGGGATGCTATACTTGATTTTCTTTCAGCTTTCCCAAAGTGACTTTCTTCCCCTCTGCTTCCAACAAGACTCCCAGCGAGGGAGCCAATCACAATGTTATCGGCAGTAGAAAGATTTCAGAATGCGTTCACGAGCATGGGTATGTTGGGGGATGGCTGGGTGCCTTCTATGAGACTTAACACATTTCCCGAACATGGAGTCTCACCATGGCAACAGCCATGTCACATGACACATTGGTGACACATGTAAGGTGCTGCCACAACTCATCCCAGGTTGCACGTCTGTGATTCATTGTTTCCACTGACACAGTGACTGCAACTCGCAGTTGGAAGGTTCTCTGGTGTTCAGTGCCATTAACGCACACTGACTCCCATGGCACATGGAGGGCTCAGGGAAGGGAAGCATAAATAAATAAGTATGCACTGTAAACATTGCCTTCATTAGCTTTACAGAGAAATACGTGTTCATCAGTCAACCTCCTTGCCACTTGCATTCTTCTTTTTGTAGGCATATTTTGTTGGTAACACCTTGGAAGCTCAAAGATTTTATTTTTAATCATAGTTATACCCATTTCCACTTGGCAAACTTCAGATGAGAGAGTTCACGGTGGCCCCTTTTTAGTATTTATTTATATTCTTCTCATGTAGCAGATTTATTGATGAAGGCACGATTCTGGGAATATTTTTTTTTCTCATTGTGAAATTTATGGAATACTTTACATAAATCATTTAGTGGCATTACAGGTCCATTGCGCATGTGGAGGGGCCTGAAGGTTGTACGATCCCAGAGGACTTTTCTAGAGGTCCAAGATGAGTGGTATTTTAACATATTTTAATTTCCGAGTGATTCAGTGAGTGATTAAAAAAAAAGGAGATGTGGAATCTGGAAGACATTAAAGAGATGTCAAGGACAGACGGATTTTGATTTGTAGCCTAATGAAATGTTTTGCCAACTTTTAAAGATTTTTTTGAGAGTAGAACTTTAATCATTTGCTTGTGTTTCTGGCATGGTAAGGTTATTCCTGTTTCTGTTACATGATGAATCCAAAGTGAAAATGGGATAATTTTTAATTAGCAAAATTATAAAACCATTTGCAGCCAAATGTTTCTTGTCTTGTATAAACTGTGAGGTTTCACATTTTACTTTAATCGTTTTAGGAAATTTCATTCTGAAGATCTATTTCAGTTGGTATTTTATGTATGGATACAAATCCTCAATATTAGAAATTACCTTGTAATATTCTTTTCCCAATGTCACTTGAATAATCTGATAGGATTTTGGTCATGTTTATTGCTTGTGTCTATTTTGGAGGTGTCATGGTTACCTGAGTTGGATGTAGCACTAGTATGCAAATCAGCATTATGAATGCAAGGCTGAATGTTACAGGAGAAATAGTATTAGGGGGTTAGAAATGTGACTTTAATTTTATGTTGTGTGATGATGTACATTTACAGAATTGCTTTTGCTGGGGTTACCTATGTAATGATTTGAATCAAAATGCTATAGTTTTACTTTCCACTATAAATTCATAAATGGAGAGTTATTTTAAAATATATTTTATTAAGGAAATGAGAATAATGAGCCAAGTCATGGCAGCCTACACACAGTTTCCGACTTTTCATTTTATGGTGCTTCGATCAACTGCTTAGCTGGAGATTATGAGTTTTACATTTTTGGGGGGGCTCATTAGAAATAGATTTGGGGGGCGCCTGGGTGGCACAGCGGTTAAGCGTCTGCCTTCGGCTCAGGGCGTGATCCTGGTGTTATGGGATCGAGTCCCACATCAGGCTCCTCTGCTGGGAGCCTGCTTCTTCCTCTCCCACTCCTCCTGCTTGTGTTCCCTCTCTCTCTGGCTGTCTCTATCTCTGTCGAATAAATAAATAAAATCTTTAAAAAAAAAAAAAAGAAATAGATTTGGAAACACAAGAATTTTGTGGAAATAAGGGATTTAGTGTTCAGAATTTGAGGATCTGGCTAGATTGAGAAGTTCCAGCTCCTTGAACTTTTGTACTTGCTTGTTGGTTGGGGGGGTGGGGAGGGCGGAAGGAATGCATTTTGTGCTGTTTCTGTGGAATCCTCTGGAGGGCGCTGTGTCACCCCTCACAGTGCACCCATTGCTGCAGGAAGAAAGATCGTGGAAACTAGCTGGTGGAAGCTGTGGGTTCAGCACAAGCTCAAGGCCCTGGTGATACATAAAGGCCCTCATCTTTAGCCATTTGTCTTTGAAAATCACAGGTGTCGCCTACCAAGAACAGGAGGGAAAATGAGATAAGTGTCAATAAATTTCCTTCAGACTAATTCCTTAATGAAACAGATTCTCAAAGCAATAGAGTTCCCAGGGACTATCACGGGCCTAATAATTTATTATTCAACTGTGAATCAGACTGAAGGACACGAACCTTAAATTAAAAACAAACAAAAAACCCGATTAATGAGTGTTATTTTTGTCCAGAATTTAAGGAGGTAATTCTAGTTTTGGGAGGTTGAAAGGCATGTACATTATGTAGGAATTATTTAGAGTCCTGTTCCTGGTTCAAGGCCTTTCATTTAAGAGTAAATACAGTCAACTCAAACAATAATGATAATTTTCTAAAATAGAATCAGGTTAGAGTTTCTTTAGGAAATCTCTCTTTCACAGGACATGACAATATGATCTTCGAGAATTGTACTTTTCCATACCTGTGTAGCCATCTGTGGCTGTTGGTCACATGAAGTGTGTCTGTGGCTAGTGTGAATTGAGATGGGCAAGGTGCCACGTACACACTGGATTTCAAAGACACTTGATTACATACTGAAGTGATAGGATTTTAGATATATTGGGTTAAATAAAATGTATCTCTAAAATTAATTTTATGTGTTCCTTATCTTTCTAATGTGGCTGCTAGAAAATTAAAAATTACATATGCGTCTCACTTTATATTTCTCTCAGGCAGCATTGTTACCGAACGTACCACTTCCATATTTTTTTTTTTTTTTTTTAAGATTTTATTTGTTTATTCGACAGAGATAGAGACAGCCAGCGAGAGAGGGAACACAAGCAGGGGGAGAGGGAGAGGAAAAAGCAGGCTCATAGCAGAGGAGCCTGACGTGGGGCTCGATCCCATAACGCCGGGATCACGCCCAGAGCCGAAGGCAGATGCTTAACCGCTGTGCCACCCAGGCGCCCCCACTTCCATATTTCTAACATCAGAAATCTTCAAGAAATTCTTTTCCTTAAAAAGGGGAGCAAACATTGCCGACGTTGAAAAAGGCTTGACTAATTTATTTTATTAAAAAAAGAGCTAGAATGCTGTTTAAATGAATTCATTTCATCTGCTGTAAATGTAGCCCTGCAGTAAATATTCCCTCATGGGTTATAATCTATGAGAAAACCACGTTAAGCCATTTCCAGTCTGTGTATACCACACTGACACATCCAGTTAAAGAGTCGGTTAATGAACTTGTGAGTTTGCTATTAAACGCCAGCAGATAATCTTTTTTTTTTTTTTTTTTAATTGTCTTTGGTTTGGTCCCGTAGACCTGTAAATCTCAAATGGTCACATGCATACCATTAGGTCCATGGATCAGAGAAGTCAGGATCCTCATTAAATCACAAAATAATTTACTTTATCTCCACGAAGAGGCACTTTTTCTTTGAAGATTTCAGTGGGAAAAGGCATCATTTTTACATTTTAATGGACACATTTAGGCTGACATACAACACAAGATTTTGAATCTTGACCATGACTTTCCTGCTTACTTAGGTCCTCTCTGATTAGCGCTTCCAGACTCTTCCTGCCTCATGAGTGGACATGAACTATCCTTCCCTTCCCCCTTCCTCCATTGCCATTAAGGTATTTTTTGTTTTTTGTTTTTGTTTTTGTTTTTTAAGTAATCTCCACACGCATCATAGGGCTCAAACTCATGACCCTGAGGTCAGAAGTTGTACGTTCTCCTGACTGAGGCAGCCAGGTGCCCTGCCATTAAGGTGTATTTGGGTAGAAATTTTTGAGACCAAACTTAGTCTCTAACTAATCATTACTTTAAAAAAAAAAAATTGCAGCTGCTACTTCCATTGAGAATTTAATAGTGGCGTTTGATAGTCTTAGCTTACTAAAGATGCTGGGCGTTGCTTGCACATGATAGCAAAGTGACTATCCTTTTAGCAGGGCAGGAGGGCGTGGTGACAGCTTCCGGGGAAGAGGAAAGAGCTTGAGTTAGAGTGCTGATAGTGGGCATAGAAGGCAGGTTTAGACAGACAGTACAGAAGTTGTAGCGAAGACTGGTTGGAGAGGGGAATGCCTACAGCGGGGGAGGCATGGGATGGAGAAGGGGGAAAAAAAATAATGACTCTGAACTTTGACCTTGCCTGACAGTGGATGGCAGTGTGCTTATCAGAAGTGGGAAACTGGGATGAAGACGACTTTGGTAGGCAGGGGACTATAAATTCTTGACTTCAGTTTGGAGTACTCTGGATTTGGAAGTGAGGGTGGAAAATCTGTCTAGAAATACAAGGTGTGATGGTCATAATTTATCTTTTTTAGAAACTGTTTCGTACTCTCCTTTTGGCCACATTTATTCAGGGTTGCTTGTACTCCAGTGTTTTTTTTTTGTTTGTTTGTTTTTTGTTTTTTAAGATTTATTTATATTAGGGAGAGAGAGAGTGTGTGCACATGCGCTCACAAGTGGCGGGAGGGGCAGAGGAAGACAGTCTTCAAGCAGACTTCCCATGGAGCGTAGAGCCCGACTGGGCTCCATCTCATAATCCATGAGATCATGGCCTGAGCTGAAACCAAGAGTCGGACGCTTAACCACTGAGCTACCCAGGTGCCCCTACTCTAGTTTTTCTTTTTTTTTTTTTCCTCCACTATTTTTCTATTCTAGACCTCTTTTGGGCAATTAAATATGATTTAAGAGTTTTACTTTCATCATAAATGATATCATACTTATGCAATAGGAGGAAAATAATTAATTCATTGTTCTGTAACAAGAATTGAATATTTTAGTCCATTTCCTAGTCTTTTCTGGATAGAGTATTTAAATAAGTAAGTAGCTGCAGTCACTTGTGAGAAAAGCCAGTTTCTCACCCGTGTGCGGCTTATTGATTACTATTTTTCAGGGGGTGCCGTTCCTACTTGAGACATAGCAGTTCTTTTCATATGTGCCAGGCCTTCAGCAGGGTGCTTAGCATTCTTGGGTGTCCCCCAGTTGTTGTGACAGCCAGCAGTGCTCCCACGTGTTCCAGATACGCTACTCCTTGGCTGTCCATTTGAGGGTCAGGGTCTTAAACCATAATTTGGTTTACTATTTTCCTGCTGGACAGTACATTAAATGTTGGAACCGAAGGTAGACTACCATTTACATTTTCTTTCTTTCATTTGGTGGTTAGGTGGTCACACATCAGTTGTATCTGTGATTGCCACTTCACTATAGAAAGAGGCCTTGAGTGTTGGGTGATTTTCCATGCTCCTTTGTTACCTTAGAGTTTTGCTACTCACAATTTTGGGACACAGTTTTGATAATCTGGGAGGAAAGGCCTATGTCATAATCTCAACTAAGATCTCAAGTGGGAAATGTTTCTCTCCTAGTTGCTTCTGCCACCCTGAAAGGTCAGGTGAAGTACACTTTTGGGGAATACATCTTGGAGAGTATTTAAAGGCTCATAGTTTAGAACCTTATTTCAAATCCTGGTTCTGACACTTACTAGCTGCCTGTCCTTGGTTAAGTTACTTAGCCCAATTATACCTCTTTTTATCTTCTTCTATTATATAATAGTACATACCTCAGAAACTCTTGTGAAATGAAATGGGCTGCGGGTGTGAGAGGTTGGTCTGTTCACTCCAATGGAGACCAGTATTGGTCTGTGGATGTGTAGTGATCGTAAGCATGGGCTTTGGTTCCAGGCTCCGGCTTCAAATCTTGACTCACTCACTTAGTAACTCCCTGAGCCTTTCATCGGTTCCTTTACTGCTCTGAGCCTTGGTTTTCCCATCTGTGAAATGGGAATGCAAAAACAACCCCTCTTACTGAATCACCATGAAGACTCAGCAAGGGCGTGCTTTGGTGCAGTGCCTGCATGCGATAGCAGGACTCTGTAAATGGCAGCTAGGGATCTAGTCATAGCTTAGGGAGTCGGAATAAGTGGGAGTATATATAGACAAGCGCTCTCCCTTCTCTTCTCACTTTCAGGGGGAAAAGCTATGTCCAGCTACCTGCTTTTTTTTTTTACTTATTGACATTATATGTTAAATTTAATAAAATACCTTGGTGTGGGTAAAACTGTGAACTTGTGTGTCCTTCTTTTTTCTTCTCTGGTCTTGGGCTTCCAGTTGGAATTCTGGGCCGGTTTCAAAGTCCTGAATGGTGGGTGGAAGACCGAGCAGTTCTGCGTCAAGTTTGGCATCTGTTTTTATGTCACTGGGTCCAAACATCATATATTAAACCCAGTGGAACCAACACCCAAAATATCTGGTTGAAGAATGTAATTTAAAGTGATGCATAGAAAAAAACGGGAAGGCATTTGATTTGAATTCACATAGAAGAAAAGATGGGAAGACATTTTCAAACTTCTGCTGAATTGTCTTGGGCCTCTTTGATCCACTCCCCCTTTTTTTGGGTCAGTCACTTTGATATATTTTGTATTGGGTGTGAACAGTTCTGCATACCCTATCTCAAAAGTCCAAATCCGTCTTCCCCATGAAGAAGAGTATGCCACACGTAAATGGGAAAGTTCCAGTAATCCGGAGTCAGGGTGGTTCTGTGGTGTTAAAAACAAAGACCCTGACAAGAAAAGTATGTCGTCCACAAAATAAGTATTCCATACTTATAACTCCTCCCCCGACAACAATACAACCCTAAAGGCAATGAAGCACACAATACATAATGAAAAACAATAAAATGTACGTTCTAGCATGTACTCTGAGTGACTCACTGACTTCATAATAAAATGTAAATGTAATTACATTTGTGCGTCTTCTACCATTAGGCAAACTGGAGGAAGAAGGAAGAGAAATGTGTCCTAATAGGGTTGTAGAACACTTTCAGATAAATCCTTAAATTCGGGAGTCACCTGGTGTCACGCTGTGGAGTGTCTCTTGGCCTGGTCAGATGGAACCACTCTGAGTCATCGGGACGTGCTGCTTTCATTTTGTGCGCCCAGCAACTTAGCGGAGCTGCATGCATATGCTGGGTTCTCACGATATTTATGATATCGGCGATTCACCAAGTAGCCCAGGAACAAAACACGTTGAGACTTCGACAGTGTGGCTTTAAGGTGGCCTGTCTGATTTTTACCGCCCCCCCCCCCATCACTTTCGTATTAACTTGCGTGACTGCTGTAAACATTAGCCTCGCCTGTTGTTCACCCAGGGAGAAAAGAATGGAAACATTGCTATGGTTTTGGCTTAAAGTAAAGCCCTGCGGTAGTACTGAGTCCTTTCTGGAAAAGGCTAGTATCCTGCAAGCTTTTATACTAGGGGACTGGGCAATCGTTGATGGGATATAGCATCTTTGGGTCATTTTTGGGTACTGGAGACAAATATTTAAAATGTGACATACCCTTGTCATTGATAAACCTTAGTCACTTGCCCCTACTCTGTTCCTTCATAGCACTCGTCAGAGTTTGTAATTACATATATTTTGGGTCTGTGTTTTCCATGTCAGTATTCCCACGTGAGCTGTAAACTCCATGAGAGCACAGACCATGTCAAGTGTTTTGATCACACATTGGCTTGCACACACATCGATAAATAGTTGTTGAATCAGTGTTATGTGTGAACAGCTCAATGTAAGAATAAAAGTCAACACGTACTTAATGTTGGCTTGTCACGGATCCTGGGACTAATGCTGCCTGGGAATTCTTCCACTCGATCATTGCCACAGGTAACCAAAAGGTGGTTACTCTGATTGCCCCCTTGGAGAGGTCGGAAGCTGAGGCTTAGGCACAGTGAGGGACCTGCTCATGGTCACATGGCCGTGACCCATGTTTCAAACCCAGTTCTGTCTGCTTTGGCCGTGGAAGCCACGCAGGACGAGCTGATGGGTGGTGTGGTTGCAGTTTTCGAGACCTCCTCGTGAAATTGTTCCCAAGGTTTTTGCTCACTGTATTTGTCTCTGCCACACCGAGAGGTCTTTTCTAAGGAAACCCCATCCGGATGTGACTGTGCTCATTAACAAAGAGGAATTACTTACAAATAATAATAATAATAATGATAACGCTCATACTAGTTCTCTCTTCTTGTGTGTCGCGTCTTTTGCTGAGCTTTTTCTATGTGTTAATCCATTTC
Organism: Ailuropoda melanoleuca; assembly: GCF_002007445.2. Lineage (NCBI taxonomy): Eukaryota > Metazoa > Chordata > Mammalia > Carnivora > Ursidae > Ailuropoda > Ailuropoda melanoleuca. The sequence continues at coordinate 37,427,760 of NC_048221.1, read as the reverse complement.
ATCTTTATAACATCCCTATAAGGTAGATGCTTTTATTATTCCTGTTCTACAGATTGAGGAAACTGAGGGGCAGGAAGGTCAATGAAAGGTTAAATAACTTACCCAAGGTTGCACAGCTAGAACGTGGAGATCACATTGCTCCACCACTAGAGGACTTCTTTCCGAAGGACGGGAGGAGCCGGGGACACAAAGTGCCCATTTGTCCATCCTACGAATATTTTGTTTTTATTAGTCCATAATATTTTGAAATCAGGTGGCAGTATAGGAAAGAGAGCGAGAGGCAGAGATTGCCAGGACTGTGGATTTTCAGAGTTCACAGAAGACTCTGCATGAGGCCCTTCCTATCCGGCACATAGGGTGCTGCCTACAGAGGTTACTTTGGGTTTTACAGGTTTAAGACCCACAGAACTCGCAGGAATGTGGATAAACTAGTCCATATCATCTCTGCGCAAAATTCACTGGGGGGAACTGGTATTTCAGAAAGTTCCAGTGAAAAGCCTGGCTGTCAGTTGGTGATGATCTGTAGCTTTTCTGGTCGTTAGCTCTCTGGCTTTGATTTTTGGCTTTTACTTCTTTTTCCCCTCATTACAGTCTCAGAAAGAGATACCTTAATAGGACAATCAAAGCCCAGTTAAGGTTTCATAATTACCAATTGGTAATTAATCTGAGTTTCAGTGCATGCTAAGTCAGCCAGTAGATTTTATTTTCTTCATCATACTCCCATTTGAATCCCAGGAATGACTCAAGAAATGTACTTCTTTCCTCAATTAAAATGGAGACAATTTTGCTTTTTTTTTTTTTTTTTTTTTTTTTTTTTTTTTTTTTTTTTTTTTTTTGGTGGGAGGACCAGCTTTACAAGAAGGTGACTTTGAAGGAGCTGGTGTTCTGGGAAAGAGATTAAACTATAGAATGGTCCTAAATGTGTGTTTTAAATAATGCTGACATATTTTGTTGATGCTGGCTATTTTATTTGATTGCTATCCGTTCTGAAGTCTTCCCTTCCTTTTTCCTCCTTTGAAATCTGTTGGTTACCATGGAAACGGTGTTGTTTTGGGTTTGGGTGGAGCTGTATCCACAAATGCAGTATAAAGTCATTTATAAAATGGGTTAATATTTATTCTGGCTGGGCATATATGGGACCTGATGTAATGATAATCATGATCACACATGCAGAATAAATTTGCACTTTTATTGTTATTTTCTTAGTCTGTCTAAATGTGTGCAGTTTTGCTTGGAATGCACTGTCATTTCCTCTCTGATTTGGATATTGCCATTTAAAAGCCAACACCCAGCGCTGGTGGAATTGCTCGGAGTTGTAAGTGCTCTGCAGGCCACAGACATCCCTGCCACCAAGTTTTCATTCAGGACAAATGGCTCCCGGGATATCTTTTTGAGTCTTGCTCCAGTCCCCACTTGCCATCTTGGTCCTACTCCTTTTTTTCTTCAAGTAAGCCTTCTCGATAGCTTTGCCTTTAGTAATGTGGATATGTCCGGTCCCTCCCCTTTCCCGTTTACTCTTGTGTCAGCACCCCGTTGCCAGTATTAAAGACCTCGTGTGACTCAGGATGTATTAATGAAAGTATGGTGAAAGATGAAAGGACCGATGACTTGTCCAGCCCCAGGTGGAAGAGAAGAAAAGGGTAGGGATTTTGGAAAGTTTCCAGAGATGATCAGCGAACACGATGAAAGGGTGAGAGAACAGGATCTCTGCGGGAAGGTTAAAGGAGTCGGAACCACTTAACATAGAGAGAAGCAGCCCAAGGGTATGTGTATATGTGAGGGGGTGTTCAGTGCAGTCTTTGTACACAGGAACAGTAATTATAAGGAAAGGGGTGTTCGCCCTTTGGCCTTCTGAAGACCTGCCATTAGGAGGGCATTAACTGTGGAGGAGCCCTTGAGATGACTGTGTGACGTGATAACATGCCAAGAGTCTTTTAAAGATGGCCGGACTCTGGAGCAGGATGCCACCAAAGAGAAATGTCGGGGCCCCTCACCTTGATGTCAGTTAGGCATATTTGAGGTAGGTGATCTGGTTACTAGTTAGCAGATCCTGTCGGAAGCCGAACAGTGACTGAGAGCACCGTACAGAAGCTTATTACAGGCTCCTGGATTCGTGTTTATATTGTCTTATTGTGACTGAATTTTCGAGATTCATTTTTTCAAATGTTTTGACAGACATTTTTAACTCTCCAAAAAAGAACATAGTAATATAAAACATTGCTTCTCTGAGGATTAAAAATCCCACGTAGTGAGGACTGTTGGATTGGTATCCTGATGTTAACTTCAGCGATGCTGCCTACCTTTATGCTACCTCAAATAGTGTTGGGTCTGCTTTTCAAAATTCATTCCATTCGGAAGAGTACGGGTAGCTCCTGAATAGACTTGTGGGATACTACATTTGGGAGGAACCTTAGGGAGTGTCTAGAGCAGTGGTTCTGCTCTTCGTGGCCTGAGCATCAGTATCACCTGGAAACTTGTTAGAGAAAAGGATTCTTGGGTCTTATCCCAGACCTACATCATCAGAAACTCTGAGCGGGAGAGATCCAGCAGCCTTTGTTTTAGCAGGCCTTCTGGAATGAGCACAACTGGTCTTGACCATCCCTCATTCACTTAGAACGTTAACGGAGTAAACATTTGGCTAATTGGCAATCTGTGTCATTGTTGTCGTGGTGACCAATTAACCTGGCCTAGGAAAAAGAAAGTTTTTTAGCCACAGGCTGCCCCCAACTGTCTTGAAAGATTTCTTTTTTTTTCCTTTAATAGAAAAGCTGCCTTAACACAGCACAGGGCCCACCTTTCACAAGAGCAGGGAGGGCAAAGTTCCTGGGGTAATGGGCCACCATCTGTCAGTATAATGTACTAGAATCTTTTGTATCAGCTATTTCTCTTTTTGTGGGAGATCTTTCTGTCCGTCCGTCTACCCACTCGCCTACTCGTGTGTCCTTCTGTCCCTTCATGCAGCAGTTCTTTGTTGATATCCCACTTTGTTCCAGGTGCTGTGTAGTGAATGGAGCAGAAGGAAGAGAGCGGCCATCCTCTGAATGTTACTGGTGTCTTTTCTTTCCCTCAAATTCGTACCATCTGTGGTGCCCAAAGCCCAAGTACCCAGTTCCCTCCTTAACATATTTTTTTTTTCCTTTTGTATTTTTGGCCTTGGGCTGTTTAGCTCTATGGCTCACTGAATTCTTTTGCAGTGGTATGTGTTTTCTCATTGAAGCTAAGTGTTTATTAAATTGTAAAGGCAAACAGAATATATCCACGGAGAAGTATCCCTTGAGAAACACAGAAGTCCTCATTCCTTACATTGTGTATTGTGTTTGGGTTGGTACCTCTCTAGTGAGGAATAATATGGTGTGGAAAAGGAAGACACAACCTCTTGCCCTAGCAAACCCTTTTATGGCCCTCCAGATGGTGGGATGTATCTTTTTACATTCTCCCAACAGACCCAAGGGTGGGGCTCCAGTACCCACACACACCGCTGACTCAGCATCCCTTCAAGTCCATTGTCTTGTGTCACTTTCTGCACCCACCCCCCAAGCTATTTTCTCAATGGAAGAGGAAGGGAAAAAAAATCCGCTGAAAACAATCCAATCCTGATCAGATTCGCCTAGCATAATAAACGCTTGTTTGGACATTGCTTGGACTGTCATTTTAGCAAGAATCTTCTGTTTGATTAAATAGCTTCTCTGTTATGTATTGAACAAAATGAAATGTATGTCATAACAGATATAACTAGATGATGACAACTTTTCTTGACTGTGAATTTCATTAGAGATATACATTTGTGTTGTATCCCTTTGAATGACAGAAGTTGACAAATAGCTGAGGAAAGTTGTTTTCTAGAGAAAAGTTAGCAGCTCGCCCCTGATCAGATTTCCGCAGCCCTATGACAAGAATAAAGGCTGGCTAGAAAAGCAGGAGAGGTTGGGGGGGTCGATGAGTGGGGTGAGGGGTGGGGAGAATGTGTCGTAGCCACTCCGGGAAGGTCTGGCGGAGGCTGACAGTGAGCTGGCGTCTCTGGGCTACAGGTTACTGTGCAAACTTGTTCATGGTTGTCAGCCTCATAAACGTTTATTTTTACCAGCCCAACATGTTTCTGGGATGGTTTGTTCATTTTCTGATCCAGTGTGTCCCCACGATGTGCTGAGTCCTAGACAGTAGGAGTGAAACAGGGCATAGTCCTTGCCCTCATGGAGCATTCTGTGAATAAATATAAGAGTTTGGACAAATCCCTAAGCATGCTCTGTCTCGATTTACCCATCTGCCAAGTGGAGAGTATATTAGTATCCCCTTCATAGCATTATTATGAGGCCGATGTGACAATTCTAGGCAGACTTTTTTCCAGGTACTTATGCAAAATTACTCATTTGATTAGAATATGATGGGAAAAAACCCTATGCCGTAGGTACTCTTACCTCCATGTTATAGATAAGGAGATGGGGGTGGGGTCAGATGGAAAACAACTCACACGAGGTTATCTAAGGAGAAAGGGGCAGAGTGGAGATTGGACATCAGGCAGTCTGGCTTTCAGAGTCCCCGCTGAGCCTCCTGCTTGGTGCAAAGTTAGTCCTTTATAAATGCCACTGTATAACACACAGTCAGGAGTCTGGGTCCCCCAAGGGAATGACTGTTGAGCTGAGATTGGAGAGACCACTTGATAGCTTTCATTCATTCTCACACTCTGGGGGTGAGAAGGGTAAAGCAGAAGCAAAATTGATTCCTGGCACTACCTATGGAGAAGGGCTATCTTGGAAGAGCCAGGTGGGGAGGGCATAGCGTTGTTTGGTGTCTTGATTTTCCAGTTCCCAAGAGCCCAAGGCATCCTGGCTCTGTTCAGTTCCCTGAGGAGGACAAGATGGAACAGTAGTAAGTTGGCCTCTGCTTCACCTCCCCCCTCCCAGGAGAACCCTCGGAGGAGACTCTCAGGGCCCTCTCCTCTTTAGGGTTGCTAACCTTGACAGTTGGCCATGAGCCCCATGCTGGGTGAGCAGGGCATCCCGGGAGGTGCAGATCACCTGCTCCTGGTGCACACTGCCTGAGTCCTGCGGGCAGTCACCTTGTTTTCTTAAATAATGTACCCATTGACGGATTGGTAAGCTGGCCTCCCCAGCCTTTCAGAAATGTATGCTTGATGCCATTGCTAAGTACTGCTCAGGCGAGATCCCCTTCCGCCAGGTCCTTCCTCCTTCTCGTCATCAATACTTATTACAAAATATATGCCTCTGTAGGACATGTTCTTCATTCTAGACTTTTCCCATCCATGTCAGGCGTAGCCAGACAAAGCTTCAAGAAGATGATTAATTAAATCGCGTTGTAGTCAGGGGTCAAGACACCCTTGTGACCGCTTTTGTGCTTTCATCTGACAATGCTTTAATCTAGGCACCACAAAACATTTTACAGACTGTAATTGAAATTACAGCACCCCCGTGAGGTAGGCATTATTATCCTCATTTCTCATGGAGACAGAGCCCAGCCTGGGGAAGTTCAGTGTCACCAGTCACATGGTGCCACTGGAAGAGCCCGTCACATGTGGCCTCGAGTGAAGGCTGCGTTCCCAGGCCAGCCTTGACTGAGCAGGCCTGAAACATCCTGAACCCACAGCCACCTGTTAGGTGTGAGCTTGCTTTTGTACCAGTGACCTGCTTGTGGAAACTCGCCCCGCCCTGTAGTCAATGGCGAGGTGAGAGTGGCAGACAAGAGAGGTTTTCTATCAAAGGGGCACAGAGACCAGGATCCTGGGATTCAGTAAAGCACTGGACTTCGAGGCAGGCACCTCTCAGGTGAAAATGCAATTAGTGGATTTATTTGGAGGGTGATAGGAGGTGGGTTTATACGTGCTGCTGGGGGTGCCAGAGCATTGGAGAACATTTGTGCAGGAAGGCAGCTTGCTGGGTCACCTTGAGCCATAAATACAAGTCACCTGTATATATTTGGAGGTCCTTAATTTGGACCAGATGGAGCCACACCACCTGGAGATTTAAAACATTGTAGGGCGCCTAGGTGGCTCCGTCGGTTAAGCGTCTGCCTTTGGCTCAGGTCAGCATTCCAGATTCCCGAGATGGAGCCCTGTGTTGGGTTCCCTGCTCAGCTGGGAGTCTGCTTCTCCCTCTGCCCCTCCCCCTGCTCATGCTTTCTCTCTCTCTCTCAAATTCTTAAAAAGAAAATAAAAGCACATTGTAGGTGGTGGCTGGCTTGAATTTTCCATCATTGGAGGACTGTGGAATACAGTGAAACTAAATGGAACTTATTCTGAGTGAAGTCCAGATTCCCAACACAGATGAAATGATTTCCCTCTCACATCTTAACGGGTTTTTAAACGTGATGCAGAATTTGGTGGAAGACACTGAAATTCCAACTGTACAAGAATGGGCTCTCACCTATTATATTTTGTGTTAGCCAGTCAAACGGTGACTGGAGCTTACCAACAGGAACCCTTGCCCACGAAATCGGCCTGGCGTGAAGACATGATTGTATGAGGCCCTGTGTGCCCCTGAAAAGCCTAGAGCACTCCTGAAGGCAGGTGGAAGGTGTTGTTTGAAGTGAACCATGTTTTATTTTTCTCGAGAAATTCCTAAGCTGATTCCGTGACAGGGACATCTAAACAGAGTAACCGGATTCCACTGCATGACTGACATAGGTTTACACATTCTTCATTTTTGCCCCCATTTCAAACAAAGTGGTAAATAATTTCATTTCCAGGCAACTAACAATCCCATTTTTCTCCCCTGGCAGGTCTTATTTTCATGAGCAATCGGCTATATCCAGTAGTACATTAGCAAAGTGTTTCCTGATCTGGTGCAGCAAGTGTTGACGTACCGTCCTGTAGGGTCTTGACAACTTTCTCTCTCTGATGAGGACATTATTTAAGGCACACACTGCTAAGGGAAGGCCTTCTTGGCACTCTGGTAGTCTTGATATCTCCTTCCGTCTGAAGGGAGGGTCAGGTATTTTGCAGGGGGCCGAGAGCCCACTTAGACACTCTTCAGGAGACCACCACGCTCCGCGAAGCTCCCTAGGTAGGTGTATAGGGAGGTGGTAACGCCGTAAGCGGTCATCCCTGTGTAATTGGTCGATCTGGGTTTTTAGACGTCAGGATGAGAATAAATTCCTCAGCCCACCTCATTCTAATACGAAGCAGAAGCCATTGTGACCGAAACGGAGAGTTCAGGGTGACTCACTCCACCATAAAATAGGCTTTGTACATGGAGTTCCGAAGAGATTGATAACTCTTGGGCACCATTTTATTTTAGCCAGCACTGATTAGAGTCAAGAGTGGACCAGGTCTCTTGGAGCCCCACAAATTAAAAGTAAGACCTCCCTGCCCCCCAAAAAGCAAGGTCTGAGCATAGATGTTTGAAGTCACAGATTGCTAGATGAAGCTGTTTTGTGCATCTCTTTGTTGTCATTGTACCAGCTGTTTCTCCCGCCTTTAGCTTGTCAGCACTACTCCCACCAGTCCAAGGCAGCGCCATCAGACGATTGTATGAAAGGAATTTGATTTAATTCCCCGTATCGTTCTTTTAACTAGAGACGGCGTAAAATCAAATTTGGCTAAGCTTACAAGGGTGCCATTTAGAATGATGGATTCTCTCAACTACCAGCATACAGTGTAAAACTTTTATTTTCCCCTTTCTTTAAGTTAAACGTGTCCCTCGGAATGACTGTACTGTTGACAATGTATATTTCAAACAGGCTAGCAATGCCCTCTGCTGTAATTGAAACTTCCAAAAATGAGCTGTAATCCAACTTTTAAAATTTTATTTATGACCTGAAAACCCTCACTTCTCTAGACTAGGTAAATGGCTTGCTAATATCAAGAAGATTGGACCTGATTTATTATTTTAGGATCCACTCACACATTACCTTGCTTCCTAACTTCTAATGGCCAGGAGTGTTATAAAAAATGCAGCACGTCAGCTTTCATGTCTTATGAAAATTGAAATCAGCTTACCTCCCAGATTAATTATCTAATTCCTCTGAAATCATACATGTTTCTCTGTGTGTGTGTTTGCTTTTCTTAAGAACATTGGAAAGAGAACGTTTCATTCTAGCAGTGCTTGAATTTTGGGGGCTTAAAATAATTTCATTTTGAGCGGGGTACTTATTTGCAATGATGAGATTTTTAAAAAAATCTATTATTACATGAGGGACAGAGATGAAGAGGGAGATTGTCTTTTGGCATTATGTTTGTGATGATTATAAAAATCTTTATTAATTGGCAATAGAAGAAAGCTCTGTTAGGAAAAGAAATGGAGAGATCTCTTCACGTGTTCCCCTGTAGGAGTAATTTTTACACCTTGTCCAGTATTTAAATACCTCTTAACTGCTAGATGTCCATCTGCATACCCTTCCTGGGTCTCTAAACTAGTGTATGAAGCATGACCTTGTAACTTGCTTTGTTTATACATCTGTCAGGACAATATGTTATCTTTCCTTAAAAATGCAAATGTGCTCCTTGCAATACAGAGCTCTTCAGTCAACAAATTGAGGTAAAGACTGTACCTAATACCCATTTAATTTAAATTCATTTTATAAACATAAAGACGCCTTTTAAGAGAAGCTTTAATTCCTACTAGCACCTTGATTTGTGGTTGCCATGGAGAATCAAATCTGTCATTTGACAAGAAAAGTCACCCATTTATGACAGCACTTTATCTTGTCTCTCCAGGGGAAGAAAATGTCAAAAGTGAGAGCAGAAAAAAAATAAAGCCTTGAAACACCAGAATTTCTTGATTTCATTTTTATTATTCAGCTATCATATCCTTTCTGATAATAGCAACTTGGTGAAAATAAATAATGTTCCTACAGTAAAATCAAATATTTCCTATTGGAATGGACAAGGTTCTTTGTGACTGTCAGTGCTGTGAAGTCTGGCAAGAAATAGTGTTATTAGATAAACCTACGGTGCCCAAATCCCATTTTCTTTTCATTATAGTGTCAAAATAATTATACCTGTGTAATTTGGGTAAGAAATTGCAGAATAAGTAAAATGGTCCATTGCAAGAGATTGCTTTACGCTTGTGTTCCTTACAGGGTGGGGTTTCTACCAGCTGAAGAAATAAATGCTGGGCGAAAAGTATTTTCATTTGAATAAAGATATAGAGTAGGTCTTCCATATTATTTGCTAAATGGGTCGGTAAATGCTGTATTCTGTTACTTTTCCCACGTACCTGTTTTGCAAATCAGAGTAAAAAAGGTGGAATATTTCACCTGGTCAGGAACTGGGATTTTTTTATATTTTCCCAAAGATTAAAAAAAAAAAATTTCCTCTGATCTCATGCTTGTCTGGGCTTTCGAAAATGGAGTTGCACTTTAAGAGATTGAAAATGTTTAAGGTTCTGATCCAGATCTGATCCATTGATTCCTTACAGCTTGCACGTGCCCGTGTAATGTGTGTGTAAGTACTGTGTGTATGGACACATGTATGTTGGAAGGATGTTTGCCTGTCTGCAGCATTCATAGTCAAACTCTGACTCTTTTTTGAGATTTGCATTGCATTAAACAAAAATGTTGGCGTTCCGCTTTGATGAGCACATGAAAATAATCTGGGCTGCATCTTTCTCGAGGGGCAATGTTTTTTATTGTTGGAGTATTATACAGCTTGATGTGGTTCAGAAATGAAGTAATCTTGTATCGATGAGATAGCATTGTAATAGCAAGCCCTTTAGTGAAGATGTAGTGTAAATATCTGACTGGTAGGGGAGCTGGTTTCTGGAACAGTTGTGCTTTTAGGAGATTACAAAAATGGAGAGGAAAGAAAGGGCTGAACTCTCATTTTCCTGAAATTGGCGCGTGGTGCTGGAGTTGTAGCCAACGCTGGTTGGGATCTGCTGTGCGGAAGCCTCCAGCCCCATAGCTCCTGTTCTGTGCGCCCATGCTGGGGATGGGAAGCAGGGCGTGTTTGCTGAAAAGAGGACTAGTGGGGAGATGGAATGACTATGACTTGTGGCAAACAGTCCTACCAATAAATATCAATAGAAATGTAATTTACACACATATCTTTTGATTGCCTCAGTCGTGCACGTTGGACCAACAACGTATTTTTACCCAGTGGTTGAGCCATTTCCCTTACTGTTTGTGTGCATGGGAGTTCTCAGTTGTCTCAACGTAAGACGTAATACACTGAAGTACGCTTTAAAGGGATACGCTCTAAATACGATAATCTGTGGACGCACTATAGTTCTGAATTAAATGCTGTCTTGTTAATTAACACTCCGTTCTCTGTTTGGTCATCTCCTTTGATATAGTTGTTACTTTAATTTCATGGAGATGCAAATGAAGATATGAATAGTACCCCCATCAGGACTCGGATCTCTCCTGTGATCACTGAGTGTATTTGACGTGTGTACCTGGCAGAATGGGTCCACGTGGACTGACAATAAAATGACAGTATAGCACTACAATCATAATTTACATGGATGTTCTAGGATTGTTTGTATAGCAGTGATGAGGCTTTGCTTGAATCCAGTGTGCCTACACATATTAGGTGGGAGTTTTGGGGGGCTTTTATTTTATTAGATTTTTAATTTTTAAGATTATACTTTTATTAATACAACTTTCTGTGGTTTCTGATTTCTATGAATTTGTGAATGCTTTTCTTTATCTATTTTTTTTTTTTTTTGTATGTCTCCTAGCGAGGATTAGCAAAGACATTTAAGAACATGGTAAAGATGTGTGAATGATCAACTCTGCCTTCAGCAGCCTGGAATTCTGTTAGCACTCTCAAATACCCATCTCTATATTCTAGTATGAGAATCCGTGTTTGTGTGTTCTGCTTCCTTTGAGGGTAAATGACACATGTCTGAGATAAGTTGCCAGGGCACTCTTTTTCATATGGGGCATTTTCTTTAGCAGTAACCTACAAACACCCTTTCTTTAAAAATAAAGCTACTGATATTAGTTGACATAGTTGGGTTTTTTTTCCCCCCAGAAACAAACAAACCCCGACTTGCTGGTATTCCATGGGTTGATTTTAAGAGGCTTTGCCCAGACTCTCGTTAATAATAAAAATATTTAGCATATTTAGCCCTTGCTATGTAGTTGAGTCACTGTGTAATTTAGGTGTCTCACAGTATCTCTGTGAAGTAGGAACTGCTATAATCCCCAGCTTCCAGGGAGGAAACTTATAGTTAAGGAAGATACATACAGTGTCCTGAGTCCCATGTGTGTGGAGGAGCTGGGATTCGAACAGCCTGCTTTCACGGCCCCCAAGGGGGGGGGGGGAAGAGAGGGCCGAGGGTCAAAGGAACATTTAAAATACATTTTGGTCACTATTGTGATGCTATCAACGTGTATGTAACATATCAGTTCAGTACACTATAAACTCAAGTCTCATGTCTGAAAAATTAAGAGTTTACAGGAAAAACCGGCACTTTTCTTTGAATGTCGCTTCTTTGCTTCTGCAATAATGAAAGTAACAGAAAACCTTATTTACATTTCAGAAATAGTTTCCTCAAATTTCCTGTTTTGCCAGACTTTTGTGTGTCCCCCTTTCTTTCTCTTTCTTTGTTGTTCCTGCTGCCCACAAGTAAAAGCAAGAATAGCTAGTCTGTCGATTTCATCAAGAAGTATGAACACTACAGCCCTGCTGGGGAAGGGCTATTGCTCCCTCCCAAATACTGCAGTCATCAAAGCAAGGGCAACTCTTGTTCTTTTCTCGCACGGACATTTTCACGGACAGGCATTAACGCCTTTCCCTCAGCTGGCCATGACTTTAGGGCCGTGCTGTTTGGAAGTGCTTTGTCCAAATTACTGTACCTGAAGGCTTGCTTTCTTGTTTTATTAAGGTAGTCAAATTATAGTTATGTTTTAATAACTCAATTGAATGAAAAAGAACACTTTGGACTGAAAAGTAAAACGGTAGTGTTTATTGCACGGTTCTTGCATATCCCTGCAGTTCTGCAATGGTAGATAAAGAAAGCATATGAGTGTAGGGGCTCCCCCCACATACCCGCCTGTAACTATTACTAATGGTGCTTTTCTTTTTTAGGTAAACTGCAGCAGGGAAATTGAAACTGTTGGAAGTATAACCCTTTAAAATATTTTGACTTTTCAAATTAATGAAGAACATTTGGGTTTTCCTCCCAACTTCAAAACTTGGGGCTCTGAAAGCATGAAGTGAGGGAGGGACTCGAAAGCCAATGCATCTTGCTTCTTTCTCACAGTGCAATTAGTTAATTCTTTGAAATCCTAACCCATTCAACACTGAAGAGTTTTCATCATTCGTTTCATCCAGTTTGTATCAAAAGCACTGTTTTCTTAAATATTTAAGGGGTTTTTATTTAGGACCCCTTTGAGAGCTGGTTTTCAAGTTTTCTTTCATTAAAAGGGAAGGGTGTTTAATGACTAAAAGCTAACATGTAGTGGGTTATTTATTGCTACTTGTTAAAGTCAGTTGGCTTGGTTCTAGATAAAAAGTGAATATTAGATTTAAGGACAGTGCTTTCGCTCTGTAGCTGGTCTGTTTATTTCACAGGGGTTGTACATAGAGACGTACCCTGCGTTGTGTGTGCCTCTGTATTGCAGATGAGGGTGGGGTAGGGTGGGGTGGGACATGTGCTCGTGCAGACATTTCCCCATCTGCCTGTCATCTTCTAAGAAGAGTTTAGCACTAAAGGCATGTATGTTACTGCGAGTGCACACGTTTCCTTTAAGAAATCGACTATTTGTAAAGAGATGTATATCATTCATAAGAATTCCACAACAGTGTCCCTGCTCCACTTACTCTGGGGCACATACAGAGCTATGACATGCTTTTTGAAGTTTCTGCAGATAACACAGTTGCAGTATGTTGATCACTTTAGCAATAGATTGAAACCAGCCCATAAATATAGCCCAGAACAAGACGCCCAATTTGAAGTTGTGCAGGGGTTCTTAAACTGTAGTGGACCCCACAGCTACCTTAGTGCCAGTGATTCTAGGATTCATTGGGTCTGAGAGGGGACCTAGAAATCTGTGTTCTTTGTTTGTTTGATTTTTAATTTTTTAATAAGCTCCTCTGGCGATTCGAATCCAGGTATTCTGTAGACTTTTACATAGGTTCTAGAAGTCCGAGAATCATCCTTACGATCCCACCGTTAAGAGCAACTGCATCAAAATTCTTCTAGAGCAGGATTCCTCATTCCTTTCTATGTATAGGGATCAGCTGCGAATTTTGTTAAAAATGCAGGTTCGGAGTCTTTAGGTCTGGGGTGGGGCCGGGGACCCTACATCTCGAATAAACTTCTCGGTCACGTCCATGCTGCTTGTTTGGGCCACACCCAGGACACCAAGATGCAATCACTTATATCGCAGAGTTTTTGAAAGGGAAGGAAAGAATTCGAAGCAACTCTTTGGGTACTTTTGTCTGTGCGGTTTTCTGCCAAACACCTGTCTGTCTCTGCTTCATCTCCTGCTTTAGTGTCTAACCACGCCTGTGAACAGTAAGGAGGATTTTCACAAGAAGTGAAAATACAGGTGATGTTCCTCATGTATGTGGAAGCACAGAGGATCTAAATTAGCTCCAACGACCCAGGCTCTGATCATCTGGTAGGAGTACAGTCCCCTCGGTTGGATGAAGGGGCAGTTAGGATTCTTCGGAGACGCTTTCTCTTACCTCTTCTCTTGCTATTGTTATGTAACAAAGCAGAGCAAAGGCGGTTCTAAGCTCCAGGGTCCCTGGATTGGGGCATCTTGCAAAATGGAGGTGAGAGAAGCAGCAGCCTAGCTCAGGGTATTGCTGCTACAGTAGAAATATTTGCTTTGTAAAGGATTTGACAGCCGAAGAGGTGGTTTGGTGGAGATAACTCAACATCACGCCAGCTCTGCCTCAGAGTTGCAGCCCCTTTGTTGTCTTAAGCACAGATATGGTTCATGAAGAGTTTTGGGGACTTTATCTTTTACATGAGAAGGGATGGGGGAGTCTTACTTGAAGACTTTTTTGGCTATGGAAGATGGAAGCTACTGAGTTTGGCACGTTTTTGTGAATTCCCTTTATTCCAGGACACTTGGGAAGAAGAGTGACCATTGGGTTCAGCTCTAAATTTCAGCCACATTTTGGGCATGCTATTTCTCCCATGAGAATAGGATTCTAGATCCTGAAGGTGATTGGATCATCTCAGTAACTTTGGACAAGGTCTCTGGGTTGAAGGGTGGGGGAGGTTGGTTTGCTTTGTTAAAAAGCAAGAGTTAGACTTTGAAGTGAGCTTTATGAGTCTATCGGTATCAGGCCTTCTTTGCTCCTTGTGTTGAAATCCTATTACAACCTACCCTTTGATTCAGCTTACAGGGCTGCCTGGATCACTCTGTGAATCTGCTTTAGCTGTTAGGATAACCAAGGTAACCGGTTCTCAGAATGTCCATTTGCATGTGTCATTCAGCCTGAAGAATGTATCTGATAATTCATGTTTTGAACCAATAACTCCCTTGCCTGGTAGGCATATAGGAAACTGGAGGTTGGTAGGGATGAGATTGGGGGAGGGATCCTGCTTTATTCTTGTTGTCTGTGTTTAGCTAGCTGTTACTGACATTTATCTCAAAGCTATATATGTATTCTTATTCTTCTTTTTCTCCTTTCTTAGGAAATGAGGAAGTCGGCAGTGTGGGAACATTGACTGAGAACTAGCTTCAACATCACTGAGTATAACAGGGTCGTAGAATTTGGGTAGCAGAAGTAACTTGAGGTAGTCTGCAGTCCAGGGTGTCAGACTCAGTTTGTTATGGGGCCCGCACAGGTGACTTGAAAGAAGTGAGCCGGCTGGTTGGAGAGAGTGGAGAACCAGACAACATCACTCTTTCATTCCATCTAATCCAGGTGTTTCCAGGACTTTGGGCCATGTTGATGCCAGAAGACAGAGTAGAGTCTTATTACCAAGAGTGGTCTTTGAATGCATCGGAGATTTGTTCATTTATCCATGGGACTCCAGCGAGTGAGGCAGGAAGGGAGGGAGGGAGGGAGGGAGGGAGGAAGGGAGGGAGACCAGTGTGTGGAATTCATTTCCATTTTCCAGAAACACCAGCTGATTTTCTTAGCAGTGGAAAGCTATCCCACAATAACATTTCACTGCAGTTGACTTGGGAGGGAAGCAGGTGCTCCTGCTCTGTGATCATCAAAGAATGACAGGTCTTGACCAAGGCTGTGTCCACATTCAAAAATGTATGCCTATCCCTCAAAGATCAGCCCTTTCAGATATTACAGTATAGTAAGAGCGTCCTTTGGGTTGGTAAGCCTGACCCTCATCATTTATCCCGGAGAGAATAAAATTATACCTAGAAACTCACCACTGCTGTCAACTCTGAATTTTCCCTGTCTGGCTTGCTGATTCTGTGGATATGCCCGTGTCATTAAAAAATGAGATATCATGACATGTGAATCAATCGGTTTTCCAAATGGCTACCTGTAAACATAACTGCAACCGAATGGATACATTTACATTTTCCCCGTCGTCGGCTTGGGGAAGAACTCAATATTTAAACTCCTAACTATTTAGTTTTGAGACTAATTTGCATGGTGTGTAAGGAATTTCTGTATAGGAGAGCTTTTCACGTTCCCTTTAGAGTTTGCTTTGATGGCAGTATTTCAAAAGATACATGGTGGTAGGTATTAGAAATGGATATAAATTCAATGTTTGGAGGCTCCAAGGGTGTTTAATTTTAGCGACCTCACAGATAAGATTTTTGCAATTACACATACATCTTTACCTTATTGGCACTGGCTTTAGCCACAGAGAGGTGTGTGACCACCTGCCCAGGAGATGCACGCCTTCATAAATGAGAGAGGTGTAATTCTCTTTTCTTGGAAAGCTGCGCCCTAGGAATCCATTGTTTTACTTGTGAATTACCAACCCGAAGGTAGCGTGGAGTTAGCACATACATTTTTATTTGGGGTTTTGGCAGTTCCTCTTCTAGCTAGAACATTTTTCTTTTTCCCATTTGACAATGGCTTTGTGATTTAACACTTAGACAAATGAGACTTGGTTTGTCTTCCTTTTTGGTTCTAGTATGTTCTCCTCATTTTCTGTTTGCCTTTAAAATAGGGGAAGGCCACTTGACCTGTTTGTCCCTGTGTCGAAAAGAAGACGGTCCGGCCCTAATGCCATTTCACCATCCCTCTGCCTCCCACCAGCTCATCCCGATCATTTCCAAACTACTGGCGCTTTAATTACTGTATTGTTCATCAGGTTAAATTGTATTTAATTGGCTTTGTGTTTTGTCTTTTTGTTTCGATGAAAGAAATAGTGGGGGTATTTAAAAAAGCCCATTGAAATGAAGCTCTATCATTTAAAACACATATAAAAATTCTTTAAGATGGCTTTTATCCTGGATCCCTTTATCTTCCTTCACAAGCTTTCTGAGAATAAGCAGTGCATGTTGGGGTTTATCTTTGCTTTTATGTGCCCTAGCCACATGCTTAACATTGAGCACATTTGAGTTGCATTTCATTGGGCTCTCACAATCCTTTTATAAAGGGACTGATCTGTTAACATCACCCTCTTTAGATCTAGCAGACGGGATGTTCCTCCATACAAAGAAGTGCTCCCAGTCTTTCTGGCCAGCTAGTAAGTGAATGATTTCAGGCCTGGTGGGCAATACTTGTGTCCATGCGTCACACAGCCCGGCCACAGTGGTAGGCAGCTGCATGCAATTTTGAACTCCACTCATTGAACTGTAATAAAACAATATAAGCACTGCTTGGGGGGAAGATTGGATGCAGTTATCCTTACACAAGGCTCAGGCATATGAAAGCAGTGCTGGCTGACAAGAGGATTTTGAGATTTGATTTTGATTGAATTGCAGAATTGAACAGGCCAGGAATGTCAGTGGAAGGCTAAACGCCTGTAGTGCCATAAAGTTTTATTCATGTGAGGCTTTCCAATATCAAGTAGATGGATTATTGGAAAAGGTGTCAAGGGACATGAAATGGAAGTGCCCAAAACATAAAATGTAGGCAGGAGGGAAAAATTACTTCTTGCTTAGTATATAATTAGGTCTAAAAAAAAAAATTCCATGAAATTGTTTATTCTCCCGACCCCTCCCCCCCTTACAGAAAAAAAATGACCAACTCATCACATCACTTCTTTTATTCCTTCAGGAGAAATGGAATTCAGTGGTATTTAGACAGGAGCTTCTCTTATGCTGTTCTTTACTTTTGTTCCACATTAACATAGTGATAGGCTTTCTTAAAAAGCGAGGGGATGGTGAGCCAAGAGGTTCACCACACACTGGACACCGTGAACTGTTATGTTCAGCAACGAGAGTGAGGCACGTGCTCACACATCCTGACATGCTGACTTATTTCATAGCTACACAACGCATATGGCATCGTGCCTGCAATTTGCATGCAAGGGTTGATACCAGTATTCGCGGGGCATTCGACAGCGGCGTTCATTGGTGAGGAGCGAGCAGTTCTACAAAGAAGTTACAGAGAAGGGTGGATGGGGGAGAGTCAAGTTTATTACATTTGTCCTGGTTCTTTATCCACGTACAGTGTTTCTGCTCCCATCATTAGTGAAGCACGTCTTAAAATTTCCAGCGTGGAGGTAAAGAAGCACCTGTAATTTTTTAGTTTTGAGTCTATTTGTTTAAGCCTTTCTAACCAAAGTGGTTTCAGTGAAATAATCGAAATCGGGAATATATCCATTTTGATGCTGGTATGCAGGTGTGATTTTTCTTTGTCCTCCTCCTACCCCTTGTTCTAATGTATTATGTATTTAGAAACATGTTTATTTGTAAATGAGGCTTTGTGAGGTTAAAACGGAAAACCGGAAAAGAAATTTTGAACACTGAGGGCCTTATGTTTTTAAAGCCCCTTTTCCCTTTAATGCTCAATTCAAAAGAAATGGCATGTCTTAAGTTACTTTTCTGTTTGTAAAACTTTTATTTACCCCATGTTCCATAAGATCTGTGTTAGCATGCATTTAGTTCTACTTTATTATTATTTAGTTTTTCTAAAAATAAAGTCTATGAATATTTATCTAATCAAACAATGATTCATTTACAAGCAGCCCGTGAAAAGAAAAAGGAGTCCTCAATTTGAGTGGTCAGATTGCATGATCAGTAAGTGGCCCCTTTTCCTTTTACATTGCATTTCCTCCTCCTTTAGGGTTTTGGCAAAAATAACTGGGATTTTCTGCTGCTTATGGAGTTCATCCTAATTTGTGTGGGACAAGAGAAGAGGTTGTGTAGGAAATGCTCACAAAGTTGCACAGGGCTGCCTTTGAACTTGGTAAGATTCCAGAAGACTGTCACTTGCCTAGGCTGCTCCCAGCAGGGAAATTCTGGTCTTTAAGGGAGAGATGTGTTATAATGTTACCCATGTGTTTACATCTTGGTACCTCCTTGCAAGTTACTGCCACACATACAAATACATGAATGTCACATGGGGCTTCCATGTCCCTTAACCCTGGACCAGGGGGAGGCAGGCGATGGGCAAACTTTAAGGAGGCACTTAATCTCAGGTGCAGACCTTGAGCTTGGCCTGATTTTGGGAGTGAGCGCCTCTTTAGAGTTTGTACCCCGGGTACCTTGCTTGCTTCCCCTGGTTCTTGGCCATGCCGTAATCCTTTTGGAAGGCTCCTTTTGGGCTGCATGTTTGCCATAGAAAAAAATCTTTGACCCAGGTGAAGCACATGTACTTTTTTGCTATATCTGTAATTTACCCTGTGTTTCTTATCAAAATTAAGAAAATGTGATTATACAGTCTTGTTCAATCACTGTTTCCATGCAGCTTTTCTGAGCTGGCAGGCATTCTGTTTCTGAACTGAAAAACAATTTTTTATTAGGTCTGGTCATAACATGTATTTTTTTTTCTTTGATCCTATGGGAGCTAGGGTTTGACATTGGCTAACAAACTTTGCATGCCGCACACCTTATTAAGTTGTACAGTTGAGAATGGCCTCCGTTAAAAAGACATGTGCTGGCATCGCCACATTGAAGTTTGCTAAGTAGGTTTGGAAGGATTAATACTTGGCAATTATTTGGCTTGGAATTGTGGAAATGGTAATTTGGTGTTCAAAGAGGAGAAGTTAAGTTTATAATGGGCGTCTTAACTCAGGAGAGTAAAACAGTTGGTAAGAATGGTTTTTGCCTCTAACACTACAACCACCACCTACTAGGTACGGATATCCTGTTAGGTGCTCTCTTTGAATTCCTTCCATTTCATTCTCGGGGACACCTGGTTTAGTAGGTTCCATTATTGCCTACTGGTTTGCAGATGAGGGAATCATTGCTTGGAGAAATGAAATCGTTTGCCCAAGTTCACGGCTCAAAAACAACAGAGCCTGACCCTTGAGCTCTTAATACCAATTCTCTTAACCACTGCCTAACCTTTCCATTTATTGTCTAGGGACATTATTATAGGTACAGTCTGCCTTTTGGAAGAGGTACCAGGATTTCCCTCTTAAGTCTTGCTTCTGTCTTACAAGTCCACAGCCTTACATTTGCAGGACCAGCAAAGCACGAAGTGCCCATACCATGCGTTTGTAGACACATTGTACCAGGATTTTGTACATTTCTTTATGGAAACCATTCAGAGAGGAGTGTGTAGGGAAGGAAAGGCAGCAGGAATGCTGAACTCTGGTCAGGGGAGAATGATCTCCTGCTAGAGCAGGAGGGAACTGTCAGTCACTAAGACCAAAGTCTTAGAAGGGGCCTGCTTCTGCACTGGGGTTCCCTCCCCAAGGCTGGCAATGTTCACGTTCCTTAGCAGGGAAGCATTTGGATCCATCAGCCCATGAGGGGTTCCGTGGGGTCTGGCACTGCTGATGCGTGGTGTGTATGAATGAATCCTCTTTCGTAAAGCTGAAATTGGTTTGAGAAAACTGGAAGAATGAGTCATTTCACGTTCTTCTCTCAGAACATGCCTACACTTGTCTCTGGTTGATTGTAAAGCGTTGAAATTTCTCTGATCCTGAGTAGGACAAAAGGGAAAGAAACGGATATCCACCTTCTCGCATCCTGGTGAGTATGCAAGTTTAATAAAAATGTATTAAAAAGGCTAGATTCTTTTGGAAGAACTCTTCTTAGATCTGTTATAACCTTCATCTTAGCAGGTAAAGCACTCTTAGCATGGATGGCCTCCCTTTTAATAACTTGGCTGTTAAAATGAGGCCTCATCCACTATTCATTCATTTATTTATTTATTTATTTATTTATTTATTTAATTTATTTATTTTTTAGTAGTTCCTCTCGATTGGTGTGTGGTAACTGGACTATAGGCCTTGATGCTTTCACATCCCTGGGAGTGAGATGTGTAGAGGACAATTGAGCACATGGGCATTCTAAATGCCATGGAACGAGGCCCCCCACCTCTTTCCTTTCAACTGCAGTGATCTCCATTTGGATTTGACTCTAACCGCATGGCATCTGATTGCCAGTCACTGCCCAGGTACCTGCCTGCCTCAGTTTGTTCATCTCTAACATGGGCATTATTCTTTGTAAGCTCTTCGGGGAACCCTGTGAACTAACACGGTAATGTTGGCTGCGGAGCGCCTGGTCATCCGGTGGCTGGATATAAGCAGCGGTCATTACTGGTGAATGTGTAGACGTGGGTGTAGGCAGAGGTGGTCAGGTCACAAATAGGTTTTGTTTGACTTGCACGCTGTTCTAAATAAGATATTTGAGTTTATCACTTACAGTCACTGGGCTTTCCTACGTCAGGCCCGGATTTCTGGTTTCTTCTGACAAATCAAAAGATGGGGGAACACCAGCCTTTCTCCCATGCTGTGGCCAAGGTGCCCCTTTAGATGGCACTTGTCAAGCTGTTCTGTTAGGGATGCCTTCCACCACTCCCTCGTGTTTGATTCCCTGCCTAACTGCATTTTCCCTGGCCCCTGTGGGCGTTTGAGTTTGCAACCCTGATAGCGAGTGTGTCCTGAAATGTACATACCAGTCTACATGAGTGTGTGGACATAATCAGTATTGACAGTTGCTCCCGCTGAGAAATGTGCAGTTAGATTTCTGGAGAGTGCCAGTTTTTTTTAATCCCTTGAATGATTTAAACTTTCTAGAAGCTGTGCATCCCATATAAACAATGGGATCCATAGAAAAACATACTCATTGGAGAATTACAAGGCATATAATTTTGTCTTTAAATTCTTACGAGTGAATTGTAAGAACATGACTTCATAGGAACCTCTGAGACATTACAGCGTTTTAATAACACTTCACTGCTACATGTGATGCTTTGTTTTTACTTTTATTAATTTAATTTTTTTTCCTGTGTGTGGCAGTGGGTGCCCTGGGCACCTCAGCTCTGTCTCCAGCCACCCTTCTCTGCCTCAGGCAAACCTCCTGGTTCCCTCCCTCCCCAGGGCAGAGGCTCCAGGGGCATGTCCTGTCTGCGAAGGGTTTACGAGGTTCACCCACTCCTTCATTCTCGAGCATGCTTTTTCCCTGCTCATTACCTTCCCTGTTTCCTCTTGGGCTGCCAACAACACATTATATTATCACCATCTACAACCCGGGCTGCTGCCACCACTGCATGAGCCTGCATTTCCACAGTTACATTAAAAAAAGAGAAAAATTAGCAGTGCCCAAGAGTGGCAGTAGTTTCCTTGGAAGCCAGTCTCAGCCCCATTTCTCCATGGGGCTCAGGCTTCTTGGAGAAGAGCAAGAGCTTCTTCTGTTCATCCATTTATTCATTCACCTATTCTTTTCAATAGGTATTTATTGAATGCCCATTATGTGCCAGGCATTGGTGCTATCAGTACTTTGTGAAAACAGACATGTGGCCTGGTCCCATTATATAGACCCAAATGAGAAATGAAAACTGTCGGGAATGCAGCAAAGAAGGGCCCTTATAAAAAGACAAATTGGCTCTTTTTTTTTGAATGTCATGGAGTTCAGACAACCTTAGAATCTCAGAACTTGAGAAGTTCTCCGAATGGAGTTCATTTTTATATTTCAGAGACTTTGGGAGGCAGTGTATCATGTGGTTGAACTGTAGCAAGCAGGACACCGGGGCTGCCATTTAAATTGCCAACAATATGGGTGGCACTTGTTGAGTTGTTCAGTGCACACTCTTCTCAGCTGTTCATGGCAGCCCTGATTCAGACGGAACTGAGTTAGAGTTCTGCTTTTACCACTTACTGTTAGTGAATCAGCATGTGATTCTTTAGCTGTCCCAAATTTGGTTTTGTCATCTGTAAAATGGAGGTTATTGTAGCTGCCTCACAGGTACCTGAGGACTAAGGGGAGGAAGCGTATTAACACCCTTTGTGTCATATCTGCTACACAGTGGAGAAATAGTCATCGTTGCTGTAAATGAAAGGAATGATCTCCTTTTGCATATCACTCCCAACCCAGCCACATGATGCACCTTGAAAAGGATATCCTTCACATTCGTTTCCTAGAAAATTGAGGTCACCGACTTGTTTCCTTCTTGAACCCTATGCCCTGCCGTCCCCACGGCCACCTCCCCTCCGCCCCCATCCCTTGGGCTGAGTTATAGCAGAGGCATGTACAGAGCATCCCTTGCAAGTGTCAGTTGCCTTCTGTCTGCAGCAAGCCTGTTTGATTCAGGCTGCTTATCTGATCCAGGGAAGAAGCCGCACTCCCCAGCCCTGGGGAGGCCAGTTGTGGGCTGGCCCGTAATAATACAATTATGAAGGTTAACAGGAAAAAGTGGGGTCCAGGAGCAATTCCAGGCAGCTGGCAGTCGTGCTGAATTGGAAGCGCCCCACCAATGAAAACGGCAGCAAGAAGCAAATTAAACCTCCTATCTGCCATCTCCCTCTCTTTTCCCCCTTTCCTGTTTGGACTTGAAAGGCGATTGGAGCCAGGGCCCTGACAGTTGACGGAAGTGCTGCAAGGAGAGAGTATTTATTTACAGTGAGTCGTGGCGATGCTTGTTCAGGATGCGGTTTCTTGCAGGAAGTTCTGTCCCCACCCCCGGGTTTGATCATTTCTCCAAAAAAAAAAAAAAAAAAAAATCCTTGATTGTTTGAGGCCTCTGCTCTGACATGGAGCAACACTGTGTAACCTGTCTGTACTTGGAGGGTTTGCCGAGTGCGCCGTCGTAGGAGGGCCTACGGTGGGGCAAGAGGCAACCAGCAGGCCCAGCTCCCTCCAGATGTGTTTGGGCACAGCAATAACCATTAGGCATTTCAAATAGGGAAGTGGGCTGAGTCCCATGTACTGTAAGCTGTGGTTGACACGGGCCATTCCGATCGTTAACAACCATGTGCCAGCTGAGGTGGTCGTACCGGGTGCTTCAGAGACGAGTCCCTTGGAGCTGAAGGCAGACGCTGCGATGCTTGGGTAGCCAGTGTTGGAGTTGTAAACCAGTCCGGGCCGGGCTGGGGAAGCCCCTCGCCAGGAGGCTGTGTTGGACCGCTGGCCCAAAGTTTGGGGTGCCTTTGGCCTTTGGGGGTCTTGTAGAAGGTTGGGAGAGAAGGGCGCCAGGGAAGCAGTATTCAGTTGAAGAATTTATTCTGGTATTTTCTTAAGTTATCATACTATCATACCAGGTGATTTTCTCCTAAACTGAGGAATATTCTCTGTTCCTTATGAAAACATACCCACAAGATGAGGAGGAATCACAGAAGGATATAAAATGGAAATTAAATCTCCCCTCTCCAGTTTCTCAACTCACTTCTCTAGTCAGTAAGTCACCAGGGACCAGCAGCATCAGCATCACCTGGGAACCTGTTAGATACAAGTTCTGGGGCCCCAGGAGGTACCTGCAGAATCAGAGAACCTGGGATGTGGCCTGGAAATCGGTGTTTCATCTCGTCTTCCAGGTGATTCTGATGCTTGCTAAAAATTGAGAACAGCAGACTTAGGGGAGCGGTGTGCAAACTGGAGTGCACCTCAGAACCACCACGAGGGCTGGCTTGTTAAAGCTTTGTGCTCGGGCCCCACCCCTGGAGATTCTGACTCAGTAGGTTGCTCATGGGGTCTGAGAATCTCCTTCGTTAGTTTCTCCCATCATCGTTGTCATCATCATCTTCACCATCATCATCATTATTATTACTGTTATTATTATTTGCCAAGCTTCCTCACCCACCATTCCCTTCCCTTCACTGAGGTAGTGACCTAGGATTCGGTAAATCCTGACTTTAGGAGTGGCTATGATTGTTGTTAAAAGCAAATTCAAAACACAGAACCAAAACCATGGAATGGAGGAAGCCTCTCTTACTTGTCGAGGCCACGGCTAATTTGGTGCATGACGATACCAATACAGAGGACCTTGGTACCCGTGTCACTTTGCCCAGATGTCCCAAGTGCTCAACTCATTGCAAGAGATTTGTGACTGATTTAAGCAACTAAGGAATTCATCCCTACTTTTCAGAAACTCTTGTAAGTCTGCCAAAATTACTTGGACCTTCTCAAGATTCAGAGGAAATTGCAAATGTCCTCATATAGGTGTCTCCCCCAATGTGTTACTTGATATCTTAAATTTTTTTTTTTGGCTCCTAAAGATCTTTAACCATCTGTGAAAGGTGCTAGTTGGACATAATTTTAAGCCGATTGTCTTTATTTGTAAAATATGGCAGACAAATAAAGTATATACAAAGGCACATAAGATGTATGCAGTCCTCATGTCAAGGAGGTTGCATTCTGGTTGACTAATGGTTAAGATAGAGAAGTAGGTGTGGACTAGGACTTACCACGTAGCACTGGTGCAGAAGGAAGGTCAAACTGGACTGTATGGAAGAGCTTCACGGAAGCGGTGCGCCAAGCTTGAGCGGGTTCTTGAGGATGAAGATGAGTCACCCCGGGTGGTTCGGAAGGAATCATAATCATCTTACAGGCAGACCCAGTAGCTAGACGTATCAGGCTCTGCCTCCTAAGATACTTCATGTTTGGGAATTCTTCTAAGAGGTTTGGGAGTGACTTCCTTTTTAAGATCATACTTTTAAAAAATTAATAGAAGTACAATTAACAGACAATACTGTATCAGTTTCAGGTGTGTACATAGTGAATCAACAATTATATACATTACAAAATGCTTACAGTAAGTGTAGTCTCCGTCTGTCACCATACAAAGTTACTGCAGTATTATCGACTTTATTCCCAGTGTTCTACTTTCCATCGCCATGACTTACGAATTTTAAAACTGGAAGTTTTTTCCTCTTGATCACTCCTTCACTGACTTCACCCATCCTCCCGACCTAGGAGTGACTTCTGAATTAGAAGATTCTGGTGAAGATACTAGTAGGAACTTAATTGTTAAGAGGCCCTCTGGATGCAAATAACATTGGGCAGAGCGGACAAACCTTTATAACATATAGAAAATTGGTTTTTTTTGAAACTTTTCCCCTGAATCTTAAAATTCTTTCATAGCTCGTGTGGGGTTGACAGGCTGCTCTGACGCTGACGGGGCTTGGGAGGGAATTGCCCGGTTTAACTGTTCCCTGTGACAGCCTTCTCCACAGTGTGTCTTGTTGAACTTGGGTCTCTCGATGTGCCGCTCACAGAGTCCTAGAACACTCGGGTGTAGGAAGTAGAGGTAAGAATGCCACTCTGGAGGTCTGCTGCGCAGTGGCCTTGACTTTGGACTGCTCCTTGACCTCTCCAAACGCGTTTCCCCGGGAGGGCTAGGACTGTAGCAGTATCTCTCCTAATAGTGAGAACAGAATGAAGTAATGGGCAGAGAGCATTTAGCATCACACCTAGCAGTTTAGTAACTGCTCGCCCTACAGTCTTGCTCTACGTGCAGAAAGAAGAACAAAACTCGCCACAAACCTGGCGTCTGAATTCCAAGGCCAGTCTAGCGCAGAATTTTTCAGCCTTGACACTGTTAACACCGGGGGCCAGAAAGTTCTTTGTTGTGGGGGTTGTGCCGTGCATTGTGGGATGTGTAGCGTCACCCCTGCCCCCACCCGCTAGATGCCAGTAACGTTCCCTCCTGTCCCCTGTGTGACAGCCACACTGTCTTTAGACGTTTGCCACACATCCCCGGGGCGGGGCGGGGGCGGGGATCGTGGATTAGGGGCACAAAATCATCCCTGCCAAGAAGCAGGGATCCTGACGGCGCTGTGTCAGGGGCTGTGCCATGGTACGTGAATTTATTTACCCTCATGGAGGTACAGCTACGCCAGGTCTCTGAGAACACGGGAAAAGAAAACAGGAGGGGCAGCTTACAGAATGGTTTCATGCTGTTGGCCGCAGAGAATGCAGTTTGTTTTTGAAACAACTAGTACTTACTCAAGTCCTGTCATCTCACGAGAAAGAGGGATTCCTGACGTACACATGGTCATTTTCAAGGCTATTCATTCAGTATCAGTTTCACTTCAAAATCCAAGGAGCAGGGTGTTTGACTTTTTTCAAGATTTGGTTTCTTCTTCTTTTAAAAAAGTTTTAATTGTGTTAAAATACATAAAACACGAAACTCACCATCTTAAACCATTGTAAAGTACACAGCTCAGTAGTATTCACAGTACTGTGCAACCAGTCTCCACAACTTTTCCATCTTGCAAAATTGAAACACTCCACCTCTGGAACAGTGACTCCCCACCCTTCCCTCCCAGCCCTTGGCGACCACCGTTCCGCTGCCTGTCTCCATGAATCTGACTGCTCTAGGTACCTGATGATGTGTGGAATCACACAGCATTTATCTTTTTCATAACCGGCTCATTTCATTTAACATAATGTCCGCAAGGTTCACCTATGTTGTAGCAAGTGTCACAATTTCCTTCCTTCTAAGGCTGAATAGAATTCCATGGCATGTAAGATCACATGTCCGTAGGTGGACATTTGGGTTTCTTCTACCTTTTGGCTCTTAGGAATAATGCTCCTACGGATATGGGTGTACAAATACTTCTTCAGTCCCTGCTTTCAATTCTTTTGGTTATATACTCAGAAGTGGAATCGCTCCATTGTGTGGTAATTCTATAGCCAAGGGGAACGGAATCCACTGTCCTTCGATCCCATTCATACCTTTTCTTGAAGCTTTTCGTTAGCGCACTGCTGCCCTTGATGCTTTTTCTCACCCCTTCTTTGCGCACACGTGGACACACTAAGAGGTCAGGGACCGGTACAAGGCAATCATTTGTATCCGTGTGCCCATGGTTGCGTGAGCAGCACTCAGACAACTGTAAATAACCACACCTTGATCACTTTGTAGCCAGGATCCATGCTGCTTGACCGGGCTCTGTGTCTGTGGAAGCATGTGGCCTGGCCCCCTCTTTGCCTATCTGACACCTACGTGGACGGTCACATCCCTGTGCAATTGAATGAAGCAGTGAAAGGGAAGATGTGTTGCGAGAAGGGCCATACCATGCCTTTTCTCCCAACAGCGCTTTGGCTAGCATGGCGTAGCTCCTACCTAAGGCTCCATTCATTGCTTTCCTCTGAAGAGCCCTGTCTCCCAGCTATCTTCCACGCAGATCTGTGGTCTTCAGAATTTCCAGCTGGGTGTCACCAGTCAGGGTGTGGAGGGATGGGCGGAACGTGTAATTTACTTATAAATATTCCGGTTCTGCCTTGACATTCTCAGTGTAAGAAAACAGGAGAGCAGAAAAGCAATATGTTGAAAAGCTTGTATCTATGGAGACTGCTTTTTTCCGCCCATTTTTTTTCCCAATTAGACAGAAACCTTCCTAAATCTATGTAATTCTGTTCGCACAATGGGCCTACCAAGCCTTGTGCCTGAGGACTAGATCTTGGCCATCAATACCCAGGGCGTAAAAGTGAGTCCAAAAAGTCCAAGGGAGGGATAGTCCCAATATTTGGAGACGTAAGTGGAGGGGAGCCTGAAGAAGGTGGCCAGAAGTCACAATCTCTGCTGTGCTATGATGTTCAATCCTTTTGTGAGCCAGGGGTTCCTCGCTGATGGCCAGGAAGATGGAGAGTCAGCAGAGATAATGGAATGCACAGGGACTGATGCCACAGCAGGTGACTCTTTAAAGGTAGACAAATAAAATGGAAATAGGACTAGTCTTGCTGTTTCACATTTTTAAAGGTAATCCAAAAACACCAGTTCTTTCAGGCCATTGTAGCTCGTATGAAACTAGATTGCCAGAAAATGAAGACTGTGGGGCAACACTCCTCCCTTCCTTCCTCCCTTCTTCCTCCCTTCTTCCCTTCCTCCCTTAATTCAGAAATCGATTTTTTAATAGCCAACAATCCAGGGCTGAGCCAAGCCAGGCATGCTGTCCCGCGAAAGAGTCTTCTTGTTACTGCATCCCTTCCAGTTCCTGTGAGGAACTAAATTTGTCGGATGTGTACATTTTCCTGAAGGTAATACGTATTTCTCTTATTTTACTTTTATTCCATTATTTTTCTAGAAATACTAGAGGTAGATTTTAGTGCTGAATCATGCAAAAAATACATGACTTCTGAAAATAATTCTTTGTCATTTTCCTTTTCTCCTCCTCCCTTCAGAGGATCTTGGAAGCTTTCCTCGGCTTCCCTTCCACTGGGTCTCATTGACAGAGCTTTTCACCTGTCAGGAACAGGCTTTTCTTTTGTCTGCAGGGGGATCCTATCCCTTTGGGACAGCTCTTTTTCTCTCTGATTTTTTGTGGGTTTTTTTTTTTTTTTTTTTTTTGGTGTGGGTCTCCTGTGTCCCATCCAGAGGAGTCAGCTCTGATTCCTGGTCTGTTGGGGCTTCTCTTGCTCTTTCTTCCTTTTCATTTTTTCTTTCTTTTCTTTTTCTTTTTCTCTTTTTCTTTTTCCCTTTTCTTTTCTTTCTTCCACCCCCTTCCTCTCTTTCCCTCTCTCTCTCTCTCCTCTCCTCTTCTCTTTCTTCTTTACATGCAACCTGGGGCTTGAACTCATGACCCTGAGAGATCAAGAGTTTCATGATCTACAACTGAGCCAGCCAGGTGCCCTGGGGCTTCTTTCTTTTTATGCAGAGGTATCACAGCGCTTCTTCTTTGAGCAAAGGATAATCTCAGACTTGGAAGCACATGCCCCTCCATAGCTGGGCCTGAGTTTTCTGCTGGGTTGAGAGAGACGATGGCAGGCCACTGCAGAGTTGTATGATGGCCTCTGCCTCGGGGAACACTCAGAGCCCTGCTGCATTTGTGTGCTGACAGCCCACCTTGCTGCCCCCTTAGATGCCTCTGCTGTGCCTGGTGGATTGAGAGAGCCCAGTGCTGAACTGCTCTAGGCTTTTGGTATGCCTGAACTCTATGTGATTTGTTTTCATGTACTCGTAGAATTTTTGCACCAAAGAGACTGCAAAATTTTAGTAGTGAATACATCTTGTTTTCAGAATGATAATACCAAGTTTGTTTTCCTATCAGCTTTGTATGTGAAGGCCCATTTCCCCAGATGCCACTAATATGGGATATTTTATGTGAAAAATATTTCCTAATTTGATAGGTGAAAAAAACAATATTGCCTTAATTGGCATTGTTTTGATGGGTAGTGGGGCTGCAGTTTTTGTTTTCTGTGTTGTAGATAGGTACCAAAGTTACCCCATGAGATTGTTACAGTAGACATTTTGCATTATTCCTTCACGCACGTCTTCACTCAGGCTCATCGAGACTCAGAAAGAGAAGCTGGTTTCAAGATATTTCTGGTGTATTCTTGTTATCTATCACTCTTTGAGGATGGGGTCTGGGTTTGGTTTATGACTGCAGTTGGTTTAACACTATGGGGCTGATGAAGTTAATCCCTGAAATTTTTCTATTCTACTCTTTTTAGTATTACAGGAGGTGATGTGAATCGATTCATAAGGGTTTTATGGAAATGCATGGCATTGTAATAGGGACCATATTTTATGAATCTAAAACTAGGATTTCCGATTTTATGAGAATGAGTCATATTTATGGGGACAATGGATGGGATATTTGAAATGTGGACGGTAGTGTAAAATCCAGAAGATATTATCATCATAAGAGCCAGCATGTCCTACCCTGTGATCCTCAGACCATGAGTTCCTCAACATATTAATTTGTTTCATGCAGAAACTATTCTCTGGTTAAAATAAGCTGGGAAGCACTGGTCTGTACCAGGCTGAATCTCTTTTATTTTAACTCTAGGGCTTTTCAGACTTTAGTATAGTAACATGCATTATTGATCTCAGAGGGAACTCTGAACGTAGGTAGAGTTTTCCAACTGAAACCTTTTCGATGGGAATGAGGAAGGGGTTGGGGGACAATGGCTTTTGACATATTGAAGAACCCATACCAGGAATATAGTTTGGGAAGTGTTTCATTGGAATAATTATACATTTTTGCAGGGCATGAGCTCATACTCTTGGGGGGTGAAAATCCAGAAATGTGTACGTTGTGGAATAAAAGAGCGCTAATGTATGTGGAGGGTTCTTTCTTTTCCTTTCTGTTTTCTTTTTCTTTTGGCCTTAAAGTCTATTACTTTAAGCTCTTAAGAGAGAAAGAGTGGCAAAACTGAGAAATCATTGTGTGCGTGTGTGTACACGTACACCCAGGAGATAAACCCTTGCTGTGGAAATGAATATTTACTGCTTCGGAGGATAGTTTTTTTTTTCCCCCCAGAAAGGTAGCCAAACCAGTCTCATTGCTACATTTTGTTTGATGTTTCTTAGTCTTACATATCATTTAGTAACATTGATTTATTGACTATTTTGTGGGAGACTGAGTTGAGGAAGAAGGGCGGGTAGAAGTTTCTTAAATTCAAAAAAACTTCAGTTGAAGATGAGAGAGAAAAACTGACAAATGAAAAAAAATGGAGGTATTTAATTGTCAATTTAAAAATGGGAGAAATGTCATGAAGCTGAACAGGACGGGTTGTGAATTGGTCACCTCCTGCCTGGCTGTAGGAGATCAAAGGAGAGAGATACACGGAGGCCACAGGGGTCTGGAAGTCAAGGGGTTTAAACTCTTTTGGGTCATGAGCCCCTATGTGAAACTGAAAAGGTTCCTCTGTGTGTTTGTGTAAAACAAAAGCCCACTTTTCTGCCCCTCAGAATTAGTAACTTTGACATTTGGTCAGATTCACCTCTCCTCTGTTACCTTTAAGCAATAGAACATTCACGATGAAAGACGTGTCTTCTTATCCCACACCTCAGGTCTGATCCCTCCTCCTCTCGTGAGGTTCCGCCGTGTCCTCTTTCTGGGGTTGCTGTTTTATGCACGCGGTGTCCGGAAGGGATATATGGTGCTTTTGCATACATTTCTTTGTTTTGTGTAATTGGCATCACGACATGCCAGCGCACTAGCAGTTTTCATGCTGTGGCCTCAGGCACTTCCTGGACCTGGAAGCCCATTTCTAGACGCACATTGTAGAGGAAGGTAGGACTTGCACGGAGCCGGGCCCAGAGAGTGCAGTGTGCAGTGCAGTGTGCAGGGGTCTCACTAGGGCAGAAGGGGGGACGGGTGAGCCTGCCTGGGGCGGGGTGGTGGGGTGGGGGCGTCAGGCCCCCTAGGCCCTTTAGAATCTAGGTCTCAGCCCTCTTTCCTGTACCTTCCATTTGGCATTTAACTCATACTTCCTCAGGGTAGCTTATCTTTTTAGATATATATGGCCTGCTTCTTCGCCTGGGCAGTAAACTTACCAGTCAAAACTCTGATTTTTGATGTCTTTGCTTCTCCTCTTGGGTGCCTTACCTAAGAAACATAATACTTTGTGATTTTTTTTTTTTTAAGTCGTGTGTAGCAGAAATGTTCATTATGGTGTTAGGCCTTTAACTAATTTTCAGACTCTGAACTTGAGGCGTATGAAGATAAACGATGGCAATTGAAGCCAGCCAGGAACCTGTAATGTGGCTTGGGCTTTCATTTGGCATGGCTACATGGCCGGTGATAAGTGAGCTTCCCCCGGCCATCAGGGATGGCCAACAGTGCAGGTGAGAGCAGGCACGCTCTGGTTACCTGCAGACCAGGGACGTTCACACCCGCAGCCAACCTGTCAGGAAAGAGAAAGCTCGCATGGCACCTTGGAGCTGCTCTTCTGAGGAAGGGAGAGAAGGATTCTCAGGGATTCAGACGACACAGCAAGCTGGGAAAAGCTTGTCTCACCAGGGAGGAAACTAAAGCCCCAGTCAACGTGTTTTATATT
Organism: Ailuropoda melanoleuca; assembly: GCF_002007445.2. NCBI lineage: Eukaryota > Metazoa > Chordata > Mammalia > Carnivora > Ursidae > Ailuropoda > Ailuropoda melanoleuca. Next base: position 37,395,852 of record NC_048221.1, on the reverse strand, counting down.
CTGTTTGTACAACATGCACGTTTTTAATGTGTGTTTTTATTTTAGTTTACAGGCCTTTTTTCCCCTGCACAAGCTGGGATTATTCCAGGTCTCCACTGCCTGCCCTCTCATGGATGTGTGATGTCAGAGACTGAATGTGTTGGGAAGCCTGGAACATTTTTATTTCTTGTGGTTGACCCCATAAAGTTTCCCTGATTGACCGTGTGTGTGCATGATGGTAACAACATGAGACATTGTTCTCTTCGGACGGACACGTTGTAGAGTGTTTGTGTGTTTAGAGAAAAAGAGATAAATCAAAAGTCCGGCACCTGCTCTTTGATTTTATAGTTTTAAAAACAATGCCTAAAGTAGTTGTTGAGCTAGTGAGGCGGACGTTGATAGATTTTCTTCAGGGTCCTTGTATACCAACAGTTTGTGACTTGACTTTCACCATTTGATGGGTGAATGCTGACATACACATCTACTCCCATCATCCCTGATCTGCTCTGGATTTTTCACAGGGTGGGGGATTAAGGACAAAAACACGTCACTCATGTCACCAATTTTGTCATTGTTTTTTAAATACCTAAGGATCCCAAAATACCAATGCAGGTACAAGACACTCAGGGTACTCTGACCATTAGACTCATTCAAACCCACTGTCATTTTATCCATCTTAAAGCTCAGATGCTGGTTCATCCTTGGAAACATTGCAAAGAATAGCTCCTCAGCCAAATCATGTTAAAAAAATTTTTTTTTTTTTTTACATGTTCACATTTCCTGTCAGAGTTGAGTGCTGAATTGCTTTGAAGGGTAGACTTAGGAGTGCCACACTAAAGCCTGAAAATGAATATAAATGCTGAGAGTTCTGGTGTTTTGGTGGTGGTGGGGGGAGACAGTGCTTAAGGACGGGGGTGAATTTGTGATGAGGAACTCCATGCCGCGGGCACTGGGCGAGCCACACTTCAAGCCACTTGAAACCAGAGCTGGGATGCCAGAGACAGCTTGGGCCCTGCCCTGGTCGGTGCAGCGTCAGCCCAGGGGGACCCAGTGGAATAGGAGCAGATTATTAGACAGGGAGGGGCAGGAAAAGGAAGCTTCCAAAGGGAGAGAAGAATGGGGGTCATTGGGCCAGGGCCCGGGAGGGGTGCGCCGATTGTGCTCTGAGAGCAGGGAGGGGCACAAGGTCAGAAGCTGGCTCAGGGCTGGCAAGGCAGGGAGCGGGCAGGGGAACATGCTGAGTGCTGAGCTTGGGAGGAGACGGAAAAACCAACGAGCTGGATGCAGGAAAGGAGTGAGGTGATACAGGGTCTGGGCTGGGCTGCTGTTGTGCGCCGAGCACAGAGGACGAGGATTGACCCTGTGCGTATCGTGATGGGCCCTACTTGCTGCCCCGTAGGAGCTGACGTTCCTTGAGCAGAGTGGACCAGGAGTCCCTCCTTCTGAGCAGTCCCTCTCACACAGAGGTCAGCCCTCAAGAAATCTGCTACAAGTCGGTTTTCTACAACCGGAGGCTGTCAGGGACACTCTGACTCTGCTGGAGGTTCTCTCAGCTTCTCGGGTGGCTCTGGAGATGCTCCCTGGGTGCCGGTGAGGGACCAGGAGATGCAGGATGGTGGGTTTAAGTGTAGTCTTTATTTTTTAGTTTATGGCTTTGCTTTCCCATGTCACTTACACAGCAAAGTCAGAATAAACATGTAGAAAGAAAAATATGGTCTGGAAGAGGCCAGGAGGTTTGGGTTGTGAATAGGGTGGCTTTGTGGAAAAATCGGTCTCCTTTCCTCTATGGGTATGTTTATTACCTATAAAATGAGGACTTGGGACTAAGGAGCTCTTTAAGTTTCTAGTAACTTTAGCAAACACCTGTGGAAAATGTGTTTGGTTGAACTAACTAAGCATCTGAACCAGATAGTAGGGCCACCTGGGACCCAGTGGACAGGGCTCAAGTCCCTCCTTCACCACTTACGAGCTTGGCGAAGCCAGCAAGTTACCTTATCCCTCTAAGCTTTAGTTTTTCCGTCTTTAAAATGGGCAAGAGTCAGCGCGTGGATTGACTGCACGAAGGCCATAGCTTAGCGCTGGGCCTAGCACTGTGTGAGCCCCGGGACGCAGCAGCTCTGATCTGCGAGCTGGAGTGAAGCCGAGGTCACCGAGAACATTCACCACACAGGTACTTCCTGGCTAGCGAGCACATGCTGGCTCTGCTTCTTACTCGTCACGGACTTTGTTTTTCTTGAAACCTTCCTTGATTTCCTACTCAGCCACCAGAGAAAGGACCCTGAGCTCTTTGCTGCCTGGGGGATTCGCGTGGCTACTCGGGCAGCTGGCTCGGTTTTGTCTGTATTCTCTCTCCGGAGCTCATTTGCATGTCCGTCTTCCTCCCCGGACACCCGAGAGTTACCTGCAGTCCAGGGGTGTACCGTCTCCTGGTTCCTCCTCTAGGGTCCCCTCCCTGCATGCTTCTTCCCACCAGGCACCTTCCAAATGTTTTGTTGCAATGAGACTAAAGCACTGGGGGAGAAAGTCTGGGAAGGTGTTTCGTGGAAATGGGGGGGGGGGCTCTTGGCACGGTTTCTGTGTTTCCTGGTGGTTGTGGCTGCTGCCTTGCTCCCCAGGCAGCTGGGCCTGTGACCCATAAGGCATTCCCCTGTGGACATTCTCGCCCCAGAAACGTGTGGCTACCTCCCCCGCAGCCTAGGGAGCTTGGGTGACAGACAGACACCATAAGGCAGAGTTTTGAGCCTCTCTTCCAAAGTGGCAGAATGCAGTACTTTCTCTCGGTTTCCCTGCAATCTGAGCAGGTAGGTTTATCTTTTTAGACCGAAGTCTGAGAGCCGCAAGTACAGAAGACACCCAAGATTAAAAGTTAAAATTAAATATTTCGTGTCGCTTTAAGGAAAAGTGAATTAAATAAGGAATCGAATCATTTCTAGGGTAAAGAGCAGAGGCTAGATCCTGCTGTAAGTGAAGTACTATGCAGATAACTACTCCTTTTTTTGTGTGTTTTTTCCCCTTGAACTTGGGATCCCTGTGTATCACAGACAAGCATCAAAACCCAAGATTCAAATCTGTTACTGAATCCATTCCAGAAAAGCGGGGAAAAGCTACCAATTTGTCATCTGTTATAAAATTTCATAACCTTTCTTTTTTTTGATATTTTTGTACTATTATTCACTCGGATTGAAATACTGCGCCAGATTTGCGCCTGCTCATTTTACTATGTGTGCATGGCTGTGGTCTTTATTTTATAAGTAAGGACTGTCGGGTTGAGTTAGCCATGCTCAGATCGCTCACGCTGCAAGTCCTTGAGTCAGGCTCTCCGTGGTTTGAGGCTGGCTATTTTTGGGTATGGTCAGGAGGGAGCCAGTTAAAAACCTGAACCGCCTCGTTCCCAGGGTGGTCTTTCTCTGCCGGGATTGTGGTCAGCAGAGCGGGAGGGCCATTCGAGCAAAGCTCTCGTGTCACATCCTGGGTGAGATTGGTTGGATGAGAAAGAGGAATCTTCATCTGTCCGAGTTGCCAGTTTTCATAGCTTCCCAGTAGAGCAGAAGCAGCTTGGAAAGATGGTGAATTTTGTTTTTCACTGGATATGCAAATATGTATTGAGGAATGCTGGTAATGGGCTTGTCTTGTAGGTTTGGAATGGGGAGTACACGGCATATAATGTTGTGCTTTCTCAAATAAAGTGACTGGGAAGGCCGTCCGCCAGGTGAGTCAGATAGGGCACTGCGGAGGTGTTTATCTGACTTGAGGCGACAACGATTTTTGAAGACAGCGACTTCCTTGGAAAGTCTTATTTTGAGGGTTTCACCAAATTTCAGCTCAATATTTAGTTAACACAGACGAATCATTACGGAACATGTTAATTCTGTTTTTCCATTTTTATACAATCAGTCTAACATTCCCTTTCAAATACAATACTCTTTCAGGTTTTGCTCCTCAGCAGTTTTCTGACTTTCTATTTCTATTTCAATATTTTCTGCCACCCAGACGTCAACAGATGGACAGGGACATTTCAGTACCCCCCTCCCACCCCACCCCTCAAGTTCTCATGAGCCACACACACACAAGTGCCGAGTTCCGCCTGGCTGCCTGCTTCTTGGCACAGGCCTTTGATTCCTGAAATGCTCAGAGCAGACCAAAAAAAAAAAAGTCTTTCTCAGGTGAGCCTGTCCAAGAATGTCTTTTTTTTCTTTCCCCCCCTTAAAAAATGGTCTCCCGCTGCTCCCGCCCACCCCACCAAAGTGGGGAAGGCAGAGCCGATCCAGACCGGTCTGTACTTTTTCCTTGGTGTCCCCTTGGTGCGGTGGTCCCTGCCACGGGCGAGCTTGCCAGGGAGTGCGTGGACCACAGAGCACGGGGGCAGCCCGCGGGCAGCCGGACCTCACGGCCACCTCCTGGCCCAGCCCGTTGCTGGAGCTCTGGTGCCTTCTCGTCAGGTTTGCCGGCTGTAATAACGGAAATAGCAAAAAAAAAAAAAAAAAAAAAAAAAAAAGAAGTCAGCCGACTCCTGTCTGCATGTCGGCACTAGTCCAGGGAGTTTCAAAGGGATGCTTTATTGATTCTGTAATTGCACAGTAGAATGGACAAGCTGAGCTGAACCTCAGGGCCAGGAAAGCCCCTGCTCCACCAGCAGCTCCAGATGAGCCCGGGTTTGGGAAGAGCTCACAGAGCGGTTACAACTCAAGGTGAAGTGTACTTAACCCTTTCTCTAATGTGCCCCTTCCAGTTTCTTTTGTGTGGTTGTGTGTCCAGGCCACATCTCACTGTAGGGATTTCAAATGTTTTAATTTCCTTTGAATCTCATGACTTGCCCTGTTACTGTTTTATGAGTCTGCCTCTCGAAGGGCTGTTGTCGAACCTTGCGCATGAAAGACAGTTCAGCCAGGAGCCTCTTTAGAACAGTGGCCTCTCAATAGCAACTTCGCACAAACTAAAGACCGTAAAGCAGGTTTCTGAACCAGACTCATCAAGATACAGTAGCCCATTCTCTGCTAATAAGCTGATTGCTTTCCAGACCTGAAGGAGTGGACCAAGCTGTTTTGCCAAAACAATTGAAAATTAGCTCTGTAAACTTCTCCTGCTGCCATATTTTTCCACTGGCATTTGTATCTGTACTGTTCCCTTAATTTGGTTAGAGCAGGAAACAGTTGGAACATGGGCATTTTTAAAACCAAAAAGGAAATGCAGAGGACTTTACAGAGCGTCTCACTTGGAGGAAGGCTAGAGACACCTGACAATTTTCAAAATTGCTTCCTCAGATCTCCCTGATAGCCATGGTGCCGTGGGAGAGATTGCTCACTCTTTTGCTGCCACGTTCGTCTTTCTGAGAGTTCAGGGGCTTGGAATGCAGACGGACGGTCTCACTTTCCTACCGGAGAAGAGAGGCTAAGCCGCCATCACACGTATTCATCCACTTGATGGAAAGCCATGATACTGATGCCTCAAGGTCGGACTTTTCTCTGATTTGAACTCTAGACAGTTTTCCTCTCCCTCGTGGTTCTGCTCTTCACCTCAGTGTGGAAAATTGCGAGATATTCCTATTTTGAGCTAATGCTTTTCCTGGATTCCAGTCACTCGTTTTCAGGTTCCTGGAAGATCTCTTCACAAAGATTCCCCCCCCCTTACTCCCAGATCTCTTAATAGGCATTTCTGGAATGGAATTTGTCATCTTTTCCCTTGTACCTTCTCATTCTTGTGTTTCCTATATCTGTTAATTCCAGTACCACCTTTCTAGTCACTCAGCCTGAAGCCTAGGAGTCCTCTTCATTTTTGCAGCCCCTCACTCGTCATATTCCCTTAGTTGCTAAAGTCTGTGACTGGCATCTCTGCTTCTCATCCTGTCTATTCTCTTTGCTGGGTTTTTCGTCTCATTCAAGCCTTTGATATGTTTTCTGCATATTATTGTGGTAGCCTGCGGCTGAAAACGCTGCCTCCATACGTTTCTGTTGGAACAGTCTGAATCATGTCACATATGTTTGTTCTGAACCTTCAGTAGCTCCTTTTATTGACAAAAGAGCTGAGGCTCCTTAGCCAGGCATTCCAGGCCTTCTGTGATTTCCGTGCACACTCCCTCTGCAGCACGGCTTCTGCTTCTCCTTAATCCCCTCTCCACAGCCCCCCACTCCTCCCTAGCTCCCCTCCATCATGGACACTTTCCTGTTAGAGTGTTGCTTCTCCTCTCACTCTGTATGAAACCCTTCTCCATTCTCTATTTTGTATTCATTTATTAGTTCATGTATTCTGCAGCCCCTGACTGACTTCTGTCTTTGTGCCAGACCCTGGGCTCCATATTAGATCCAGAGAGACCATGCAAACAGCTGTGCTTCCTCCCTTTATGGTCCTTTAGAGTCAAATAATACATAAGTCAAGAGATACATGTATATGAGTGGGGTGATTATGTGAAAAAACAAGTGCTTCTGATGTTTTAAAAGACAGAGAAGGGAGGCTATTTTAGCTTGTGTGGTCAGAGAAGGACTTTCTAAGGTGGTGGTATTCAAGTGAAGGTTTGCAGAATGAGATAGAGACCACTGTACATAGAGCTGGGAAAGAACCTTTTTGGCAGGTGGGACAGCATGTGCAAAGGTGCTGAGGTAGGGTCCACATGAGTCTTAAATGAACTGAGAGATTCTGGTCCTTCTTCTGTTGAAGTTTTCATTTTTCTTTTTCTTTCATGTGCCCACTATATTCCTCCTCTCACCAGAAGCTACTTTGGTTTTCCTTCGTAGTACTTGTCTATCTTGCCTCATAGTGAATGTACTGAATGAGTTTCCTCTGAATTCTTTGAGGACGATGACTGTACACTGCACATTTCCATTTTTCTTACTCATATCTTCCATAGGAGAGAGGTCCATCTGACGGGACTTACAGATTACTTGCTGAATTGTTTATTGATGTTGCAAATACAATTTGGCAAATGGCTTCCATTTAGCCAACAGTGGAACTTATATGCCTCACTTTGTCCCCTGACTTTTTTTACTCAACCCCTTGGACTTCATAGAATCTTTTCAATCCTTAGATCTACCTGCTTTTCCAGAGTACCTTGTTTCTCAGCTCATAGGTCAAGACGAGTTGGTGTTAGTTGTTACTATCCTCTTTCAACTCCCCATGGGATCAGAGAACTGGCATGATCTGAGGCTCATGCATTGAGCTTGGGGTTAATGCTGGGTGTTTTTTCTAGTTCTAGGCAGAAACGTGGGTGAGCTGGCGTGTAGGTCAAACCCAGCTAGCCTCCAGGCTATGGTCTTGAACAGGCCACATTATTGATTGATGTGGTTCAGCAATATGTGGATGGCTGAATGTGGTTGTGATCCTGGAAATTTGTTAAAAGTTTGAAGAAGCCCAATTTAGTGGGCTTTTGTGTTAGATGAATGTCATGGTAGAGTAAGAAATGGAGGCAAACGTAGAGGTACTCATAAATCTCATGTCTTTTTTTGGTTCTTTTTTTTAAGTGGTTTAGCTGCCTTGCCCAAAAGAAATCTTACATGGACCCAACCCCCGCCCCCCCAACATTTAAAATAAACAAAAGTTGAATTCTAATGGTTGACTAGGGGCACGAGTTCAAAGCTCCTTCTTGTTTTTTCATTCAGTAGATACTTAGTAAGCACTTATTTTGCCAGGGACTCTGCCTGGAGCCGAGTAGGCAGTTATACACCAGGAAGTTTGAGCGACTTACAACGCAGAGCAGCTCGTTCCCCCCCCCCCACACACACACCTTTCATACTATAGTGGCCCCTTGGAACAGAGTTGGAAAACCACAGTCTGTCCTAACAGTAAAAGGAGCACACCTTGTAGGTGATTATCTGACATCTACAAGTTAGCATAATCCTAGTCTATTAGTAAAAATTCAAATTAGTGCTTTTTATGTTTTCCTCAGTCAACACTTGGAGTGTAGCAGCCTCCGTATGCATTGCTTTCTGCCCAGGGAAGCATCCTATTTTTTTTCTCAGCCACTCCTTACCTCTTATGTTTGACTTGTACCTTCCCCCGCTCCCTGCCTCCAGCCTGGCGGTTTTCTCACGGGAGTGTTTTGTTTTTCTGGTTGGACCTTTGGTTTTTTGAAGGCAAAGGATGGGTTTTCTGCTTTCGTCTTATAATAGTGAGCACAGTGTAAGTACCGGTTGCTCAGTGAATCCCGAGGGTCCGGTCTCCAGCTCAGCAGTGACATCATGCTCAAGGTGTGGTTCTCCTAGGATGTATAGGAAATGAGTGGAAAAATTGGATTGTGAGTTTTTGTGTGATTTGAAAAACCCTGCTGTTTTTAGATTCCTATTAAGTGATCACTGGAACTTAGCAGTCATGTATGATTCTTAAGCATGATGGTCCCCACTGCTTTGATTTCAGCCCCCTAGCACCCGTGTTATGGGGTGGTTGAAATATCATGACCTCAGAGTCAAGAGAAACAGACATTGAATCCTCTTGTGCTTGGCTGTGGGGCATTGGGCAAGGGGCTTGTCTTGGTTTCTTTTCTCCTTGGTAACATGGCAAGTCGCTGGTGTGGACTGTGGGTGAGATTAGGAAGGTACCCCACCCAGTACCTACGACATAGCCAGAGGTTATATAACGTGGGCATTTTCCTTTATTATATCCTGAAAGCCCGAGAGGATGTTTAGGGTCTTCCCAGTTAGAGCAGAGGAGGTGTTTCTCTGTGCCTGTTTTCCAGATGATGGTCCCTTCTTTACTACTGTAGGTCAGACTGTTATTAAAGCATCTCTCAGCCCTGCTCATCATTACTCATTTTAAAAGGTACATGTTCTGGCAGAGAAGTTAACATCTGGTTTTGCGGGTACATTTTCATAGTCTGCAGGTATATTTAGGGCCACACATGAAATCCTGTGACCCAGGACAAACTGATTGAATGCAACTGAAGACACATGTACAACGGGGAGACGTAATCCTACTTTTCTGCCAGACTACAGCAGCCTTCCATGAGGGAGGAGAGAAGAAGGGCTCCGGCTCTCAGGAAATGTCTGTGACGTACACACAGGCCAGGCTGGGATGCCCTTGAGTTGGCCCCGTGGGCAGCTACCCCTCCAGTCCTGGATCCCGTCCTCTTGGTGCCTGTTTCAGAAACATGTCTATGCATGCCAGCCAGTGGGAGATGCTCCTCGTTTTAGCAGAAGCTGGTCTGATCCCAGATGTCCTATAAAGCTGAGCAGTTTGTGAGTAAGGGCAAAGGGCACACCTTTAGGGCTAATGGATTTTTCCTTGGCAGAATTCCAGGATGAGTCTCTGTCCTTGCCAAAGGAACACCACCTCCGGGCCTGTGATGAGGATGTTCCGAGTGGCTAGGGTTGGTCTGGGGAGTGGGAGCCAGGGGCCTCCTCCTCACGATTGGATGCCCGCTTGGACTTGCCAAAACTCTTTGTGTTTCTCCACTTCCTCGCCTGTAAAATGGGGTTAATAAGACCTGGGGAAGGAGAACTCAGAGGAGTTGTGTGGATTCGTAAACTTACCCTCAGAAAGCGCTTTGAAGATGTGAAGCTGCCCAGAGGCTTGGAGGTATTGTACGTGGGCACGACAGAGGTGCAGCCATCTTGCGTCTTTGGTTTGTCTGGTGCCCCCAGGGAGTCGAAGGCCTCAGACTCTGGGGCTGGGTGTTGGAGTTCAGGTTGTACTCACCTGGCTGTTGATCCAGTTTTAATTTTTTCTGAGAAAATCATGGCTTATTTTCTTAGGTCAGACACCAGGTCTTTTACTGGAGTTGTGGTTTACTTTTTTCCCTGTGTGTAAGGAAGGAGAGAGAGAGAGAGAGGGAGAGAGAAATGAGAATATCTGCCTATAATCTGTATGTATGTAGCTTTTGTTGAAAGGGAGATGACAAAATTTCATGTCTTACGTGGCTGAGAGGGAGGACAGTTGCCTTCTTGTCTCTAAGGGTCAAATCTGTCCACTAGGTCCTTCCCAGAAGTGTGGGAGCCCAACGGCCTTATCAATGAATGACTTCCACATCTAATGGAAGGACTTGTTGCAACTTGGACAATTATCAATTTTGCTTTCTTTTTGATTATTTTTCCACACTTTGGTTTCGTTTGAAACGCGTTTTCAGCCTGGCTTTGGTGGAAACTTGTTTTCAGTTGTGGGCTCTCCTGACCTCACTGGGATGGTGGGAAGAAAAGATGGAGATGAGGGGGAAGGCCCCTACATCCTTGTGGCTCACAGTGTGGTCCTGGACCAGCAGCTTCCACATCACCTGAGTGCTGGTTATTAATGCAGAGTGCTTCCTCCCCCCATGACCCCCCGCCCCCGGCACACACCCTGAATCTTCGACCAAGGTCACCAGGCGGTTCATATTACCTGAAGTTTGAGAAGCACTAGGACATTTTAAATTCTATGTATTTTTTCGAATAGCAGTAAGAAGTGGCGGGTGTTGGTGGCTCTTGGTTGAGAAGCTCATGTTTACGCTGAGGCTGGTACATGCCCCTTTCTTCAGAATGGTCCACATTATCACTCCTCTAGATTTCCGACTTCCTTTATGTGTTGTCCTTGACTTGTGTTAGAAAGCTGTGAAGTGTGACTGAAACTAGCGGGTGAGTTCATGTTTCCTGTTCCACATCACACCATTAAGATGTCGAAATGTCTGAAAGGAGAAGACGCTCAGTACCCAGGTTGCTCGGTGCCTGCACACCGCCTTAAGGACTCGGGCCGGGTTGCTTGAGAAGTGCAGGAGGAAGTGTCTCGTGAAATGATGAAATAGAAAACCGAGGCCATGTCGGGAGGGGTCCAGTTATGACTTGTGCTTCTGAGCTGCTCGGATGGCCGTGCTCCATCAGCAGTGCAGACGCAGCTGGGATGCTAATCATAGTCGGGTGAACCCTGGTCTGGCTTGATTGAAGAGAATTGTGGTGGTTGGTGATGGTTTTAAGAGTCAGGCTGCCATTTCAGGAGAGGCCTTTGGGCCGTGGCTTGGTAACGTCATACCCTGGGATGAAAGAAGAGTCAGGCCAGCCTCTCTTTGGGCAGGAGGTCCTGAGACCCACAGCCTCTCTATTTCTAGGGTGAACCATTCATTATGCAGGTGTCTCTGTCCTGAGTGTGGCTGGTGACTGATGTTTGCATATCGTGGTTATCCTAAAATAGGACGGGCAGCAATTTATTGTCATGCATTGCGGAGATGGCCCTCAGACGATTTATGCTTCTTTGGAAAAAAAAATGTCAAATTGTATAAATTCAAAATTATTTAGGAAACACGTGCAATTTTGGTTGCCTTATTGAATAGAAAGATAACTAGATTGCCGTAGCATAGCGAAAATATTGAAACCATGTGTAGCTTTATTCTTTTCTCTGAAATTATGAACAGGGCATAAATTTACCTGAGGGTAGAGGATGGCATTGCCTGGCTAAACTCACCTGTAATTTGTTTAATTTTTTTATCCTGATGTCAGAATTGCGGAAAATGATATTCATTCACTTTCTGCTGCAGTTTCGTTCTTCTTTTGCTTACTCTTATGTGGTTTTCCCCCTAAGAATGTGTTGTTCAGGGCTCTTTTTTAGGAAACATCTCACTTTGGTAGTGATGGTGATAAGTTTCCTTTGGAATGTCTGTCCCTTGCAGATTGGTAGCCTCCTTTGTGATAGGAATATTTCTAGTCTCATCTCAAGGGCCGTCCTAAGGTGAAGCTTCAGGGAATATTGACATTGTAGAGCTAGACAGGAATGTGAAGACTCTTGGGGTCCCGTGATTTGATTCGGTGGGCCTGGGCCTCACCAGATGCTGGTTGGGACAGGAGGTAGAAACTCAGATGTGTAGCACCAGGCAGGGAAAGCTTCTTTGTTTAAAACTGCCTTCGATCCCTATCTACTCTCCTGATCCACCTCCACCTTGGATACGTCTGGTTTTTCATACACGTAATTATATGTCAATATATGTACATGCACAAGCCCATAACTGTGTATATATCTGTATCTGTGTGTATATGTTTATATATATGACCTTATGGACATACACAGATGTATACCTTTAAAGACGTGTGTATATGCATACCCCTATGTCTATATGTATGCATTTTTAAAAATCATTTTAGGGAATATCATGATAGAAATGTTTGGGATGCACATATTTAATCCACTACACAGATGAGGACATTGAAGCTCATAGCAGTGCGGTGACTTCAGTAGCGTCCTGGTAGAATTAGATCCCACACCTCTGCTTTCCTGCCATGTGCTCTAAGATGGGTCGACAGCTTCTCTGTCCCTCTTCGTGTAGCTACACAATGGCTTGTCAAACTGCACACCCTTGTGTTTGCCATATCTTTAAATATTTGGAATACACTTTACTTACTATTGCTTTAAATTGCTTTTTAAAGATTTATTCGTTTATTTTTAATTCATATTTTTCATAAAAGGAGACTTTAGAATGTGTTCGTTATTGGAAAACTAGTATGACGGTGGATCATAAAGGAAAGAAAACTGTCAAAATAAACACCTAGGTATTAAATGTGTGTGTGTGTGTGTGTACACATGTGTGTGTATGTGCATGCATACATACGTATCTCCATTTGCCAACTAAAACCACCCCAGGTACCACCCGTGGTATTTGTACTGTACTTTTGGGAAACACTGAGGTAGACCAGAAACCTCCAAATTAGTTTGCAAATGATGTGGCATGTTGAGACTGGTCTCTAAAGGTCATTGCCCTTAATACGCTGCTGGTGGGAACTAAAAATGTTGGTGGAGATCCAGTTTCTTTCTTACCTTCTGATAGCAGGTGTTAGGTACAACCTTGAATAAGATCAGTCCGGTCTCACTCAGGACCTACAATGTTTGGAAACCTTTGATTAATCTTTTTCTTCACAATTCTGCTGCAAGGGTAGAAGCTGTTAATTTGGGATATTGTTTTCCCTTTCATTCCCCTTTCCCTTATGTGTTGTTAACTTCTGATTCTTTTTTTTTTTTTTTTAAGATTTTATTTATTTATTTGACAGAGATAGACACAGCCAGCGAGAGAGGGAACACAAGCAGGGGGAGTGGGAGAGGAAGAAGCAGGCTCATAGCAGAGGAGCCTGATGTGGGGCTCGATCTCATAACGCCGGGATCACGCCCTGAGCCGAAGGCAGACGCGCTTAACCGCTGTGCCACCCAGGCGCCCCTAACTTCTGATTCTTAAATTCTTACATTAACCTTTTAAAAGATATATATATAACTGGTTTAGTAGATGCTTTCTTAATGTTTTACAGTGACTTTAGCCTCGAGTGAATAACTGGAATAAAACATTAAGATTGTGGTTGTCCCAAATCAGTCTTTTGGTTTTGACTTTATATCCTATCTTTGGATTTTGGGATCTCAGGTGGGCATGATAAAATATTGTGGTTCTGACAGTTAATAATTTTTTCTATTAGCTTTTTTGGGTGGAGGAGGAAATTGAACTCTTTTATCACTTCAAAATAAGAATAAAGAAGAACCAGTATCAAATTACTGTGTTATGTAAAATGGAAGAAGGGAAAAAAAAAACAAAACCCTGTCATTTTCTGTCTCTGCCATTTGAACCCAAAGCCCTAAAATGAATGGTATATTTAAGTTATAGAGCCCATGTGGGAAAATTCAAGAAAAATGCTGCTTAGCCCTTGCTTTGCTGTGTTTCCTTTTCCTGTGCAGGAGAATATGCAAATTGCCTTTCTGTGGATGCCCTGTCACATCCTTGTAAAGGTTCTGTGGGGATCCATGCATCTTGCTGAGTTGAGCCTTGTGCCAGCTTGGAGAGTTTGATTGTTTTTGCTAATAGAGACAGATTTTGTCATTAGAGATACCCAAGTGTGATGCTGCCTACGTTCTTCTTGGGTCTCTGGTCACAGAAATCCCTTTGGCTTTAGGTGCATTTCAGTGAAAGCACACACACATACACACACACGCGCGCACACACACACACACACACACACCCCTCAGGCACACAGAATTTGACTGTGGAATTGGCAAGGAATAAGTGAGCCAAATTTGGCCTGTAGAAATTAACACTGGCAACTTCGTGAGTAAAAATTACATGAAAAGCATTCATGGGGGAAGGAGGAAGGAAAAAAAATCTAGGATAGCAGTGCAGCAGACCACGTTTCCTCTCCAGTCTGTCTTCTCAGGGCTGTTTGTCTAAACAGCATTGCCATTTTTTCTAAACAGTACTGCTGGTGTCCTCGATCTGTAACATGAAGTGAATCAACTACACAGACCAAATGCTCGTTGAGTTGAGAGTTCCTTTATTTGGCTAAATTAAACCCAACAACCTCAGCTCTGTCCAAACTTGTGCTAGTCTGGGGCCAGCTAAGACGCCTGTCCCCATTTGTAGATCTGCAGAGGAAAATGAAATGATACAGTAGCTGTTTCCTGTTCTTTGGATGAGAAGGAATTTAGCTCCCTGTAAAACTAATCAATTTTTTGTCTCTGAAAAGCTGGAAACATAATACTTAGAGATGGTCTCAGACATGAAAAAAAAAAAATCATAAGAGATTCCATGTGGGTTTTTGAAAGGTAAGTAGTGAGGTTCCAGTCTTGTGTGGATGGTCCACGACTTCCCTCTGCCACCTGAGCGTCTGCTGCAGGGGACGGTCCAGAAGCACAGTGCTTATTTTTAGGACAGTTTGGAATGGTTTACAGTTTTGGTTTTGGTGCAGGGTCTTACACGTCTTAGTCCACAAGCGCAGACACAGAGATAATTGGAAGTCTAAAATCAATAACGATGGAGCGTAGCCAGTGGGAAACAGATGCCGGAATAAACCATCTGTAAATTCCATGGTGGGCGGAGCTGGGGCTCAAAATGTTTATTTGCATCCTGTGGACCTCTGGAATAGTCCCGAGGATGCTGCGGGGCTATACCATTTGCCTTCCCAGCTCTCTCCCTTCCAACCCCACCTCTACCTGCTTTCTTATGTGTATTGGAACGATTGCTTTGGGCATTTCATAAGGATCTTCTCTCATTTTTGCATATATCAGGAATCCAGTGAATAAGGTTGGACATTTTTTCTCATAGACTGGTTCCAGAGCCTTATTGGCTCTCCATTCAGCAGCCTGAGAAATTTCTTCAAAATGTAGGTATAATCATGTCCCCTTCACCTGTTCAACATCAAGCTGAGGTCCCTTCAATGGCCTCCCAGTACCCTTAGGATAAAGACAGAATTCTGTCACAGTATCTGTACAACGTTTGTAGTGTGAATTCTGGTTTCTTCTCATTCTGTGCTACCCCCACCTTTATTTTCTCTTGCAGCCACCCTGGTTATGTCTTGTTCTGCTCTTTGGTGCCACAGAGCCTTTGCATGTGTTCCCTCTGCCTGGAGTATGCTGCCATCTCTTCTTTACCTGGTTACTTCTTACCTGCCCTTCAGATCACAGCTTAATTGTAACCTCATCAGGGAGTTCTTCCTTGATCTCTTTATACTGCCAACATCCCTCTTAAACTTTGTTCTGGCACCATATAACTTTGTGGCATTTATCCCAATATAGTTTATATGTATCTTTGTTTCTGTATTGATTAATGCCATTCTTCTCACCTCTCCAGCGGGCAAGAACATAACTTTTCCGGGTCCAGTTGTATACTAATCTCTAAGCACAATGCCTGGCACAAAGTAGGTATTTTGTAAATATTTCTTCAGCAAATGGCTGTAGTAGTTGGTCCGTTGTTCCTGTTTGGAAAGATATTGGAGTCTCAACTTTCTATTATTTTGAGTCCTTTTGAAGTCCTATTTAAAAACCAAACCGAGTAGTTTACTTATCAACCATGTGGTTACTCTCTAAGTGGTTCACTGTATTTTTTTTTTTAATTGCCTTTATGTTACAGGGCTGAAGTTCTTTTTTTGGGGGGGTGATTGTGTGTTTTGAGGGGTGAAGGGCAGTTTGTGGTCATGACTGTTTTATAGTCAAAGACTCAAACGTTGTATACTAAAGCCTGTAATGAAAGCAACAACAACAATTAATTGTTGTTTTGTTCTGCTTAACTTTTGATCCCTGATAATGCTCCCACCCTTAATTTGGTGTTAGGGCATCATATATGTCCCCATAACCACCTATAAGCCACTTACCATCTCTCAACCTTTTCTGTCTGTACCTATGAAATGAGAGAGTCGGATTACATGATATCTAAGTTTCCTTCTGG
Organism: Ailuropoda melanoleuca; assembly: GCF_002007445.2. Lineage (NCBI taxonomy): Eukaryota > Metazoa > Chordata > Mammalia > Carnivora > Ursidae > Ailuropoda > Ailuropoda melanoleuca. The sequence goes on along the minus strand of NC_048221.1, from coordinate 37,379,801 downwards.
CTCTGATAGTCTAGGTTTTATTTGTATAAATATTGGCTCTCACATCAAAGACCCAGGTTCAAAAACGTTTCTATGTTTATATCTTATAAAGCTTACATGATTTCATGGAGGATTTAGACATTTTTTGTTATTAATATGAGTGAAAGTTATACTCATAGATTGAAAAATTATTATCATACTTAAGGATATTAACTTTTTTTAATTGCTGGGATCCTCATTGCCCCATTTTTTAATGAGCCTTTAAATAGGTGATCTATGAGAAATTAAAAGATTTTCTCGACAAATCAGTTTTGGCTGCACTTGGTTTCTTTCTCAGAGTTTCTGATACACACATGTGCCTTATGAATTTCCAAGAGGTGGGATGTTGTGTACTTACTGGAATACAGATTCCATGGAGAGGAATGCTATTCTTTGGCATAAATGTATGTATGTGTGTGTCGGGGGTGGAGGGAAAGATTCTGGTACAGATGACCTTAAGATATGAATGAGAACTTAATGTTGTGTTTCCAAATACCTGGATTTCTCATGGGGTGTGATTATAGTATACTTTGAGCGTGCCTTTTAATTTTTTAAAATGAACAATAACAAAAATAGTAAGAAAGTGCCGGGAGAATATAGTGTTCTCAATGAGAGCATGGTATTGGCTTATTAACATGAAGCCACGTGCAGGATTTGAAAAGTAAACCACCAGTCTATTAGATGGTGCTGATCCATCAGTGATTGCCCTTACAAACTTCCGTGGGCTGATCTTAATTATCCTTTTTTTTTTTTTTAAGAGGGGGATGGGGCAGAGGGAGAAGGAGAGAGAGAATCATAAGCAGACTCCTCGCCCAGCACAGTGGCGTGGGCTGTGACACGGGGCTTTCTCTCACAACCCTGAAATCATGACCTGAGCTGAAATCAAGAGTCAGATGCTTAACCAACTGAGCCACCCAGGCGCCCCTTAATTATGTTTTTTATTTCACGTGGTTTGTGATTGTCGTCTTATTCCTTACCCATGGCATTATCATTATCATGGGCATATCCAGTCTTCACAGGCAAGGCTACGAAGAAGTACCTTTGAGATCCCGGCCTGCAGGTTCTCCTCGTGATCTGCTTCGTCTTCTTTTGTCCTCCACTTTCGGCCCCCATCAGAGGGCTGGAGCGGGTCCAGAAGGCTCCATGAGTTGCTGTTAGCATAGTCCTCAAGTCAGAGGAAATTCCCCCTCGTTTGTTCCCCTTTTAGTAATTGGAAATGAGACCTAAATCTTAACCAGTAAGTCCTTAAATGCGTTGATGGATGCGTTGGTGGAAAGTGGAATGACTAGAGGCTACCTAAAGTCATGTGTGGCCGCAGAGGGTCCTGCAGAACTGGCCATTCCCTCCATTCTGGGAAGCTCCTAGCCTTCCAGAGCCAGAGGCCAGCCCCCAGGTGGATGCTGACCAAGCGCTTGCTGATGAAATGGCTCCGAGCTGGTCATGGAGGTGAACGATGGCGGCCTGCGAAACTTGGGCACTGGAAACTCGAGGCAACGGATTGTTTCTGACAGCTGGTGTAGATATGAGCCTGGGATCAGGAAATCCCCATCACTTCCCACCAACACTCAGGGAGGTGATTGGAAATGGTTTTAGAACTCTCTCTGAAAAATAGTTAATCTGTCAGGAAACAATCTAGAAGGCCAGCAGGACTGGCATTTGGTTTCTTCTCAGTCACCTTTCTCTGCCCTTCATGGCCAACGTTCCCATGGCTGGTGGAACATGTAGCTTCTCACCGAGCTGCCGCTGCTTAGTGAGAGAAGCCTTGATGGCTCCGGGTATTTCTGTTCTGTCCTGCATTCTTTCTAGTTGCATGCCTTGCATTCCTCTTCTTGTCTTTGTCTTCTTACCTTCATCACGGATCTGTTTATTTCACAAGGAATAAATGCTTACTGCTAAACAAAACAAAATAAAAACAAAAGGGAGAGGGGGGAAAAAAGAAAAAAATGCCTATAGGTAACAAGGAAAAAAATACCAAAATTGTTACTAGTTACATTTTGTGGTATTTCCTTCCATTGTCTTTTCCAGGCATGTGAGTGCACACACCCATATATAGTTTCAAAAATATGAGCTCATACCGTACATGTGGTTTGGTAGTTTGTCTTTTCTATTTAAAATTTATCTTGGGACTTGCTCTGATATGTGTCAGAAAACAAGCTAGATGGATAGAGATCCATGAGAAACCAAGAGAAGCAGCACGTTACTATGTAACGTCTAGGAGGTAGGTACATAAGGGTTACTAAAGAATTAGTAAAAGTGCAATATATGAAGTGTAGACGTCTTGCTATACATTCACACAGATGTATGTCATATATTTTAATGGTAGCACAACATTGTCTCATAGGGACGTATTGTCATTTACTTAGTTCCTTACTGGTTGCACATATGTATGTGTTCCTATGGGGGTGATATGCGGGTGGGGACGTGTGTGTGTGTGTTTCAATGAGCTGAATGGCTAGTTGACTCTCCCCCCACCCAGCCCGAGCTCCCTGTGTTTTCAAGCCAATGCAACTGTGTGTAGGAATTTGGAGAGCCACTCCTATGCATCAAGAGACAAAGCACCTTTGAAATTCCTACTTCTAGTTTTACTCTCCGTGAGTAGACAGGTGGCACATTAATTCTCTAGTTGGTTTGCCTATATTAAGCAGAACAATATTTTTAATTAGACAAACATATTTAACCCAAAACGTGTTTATTCTCCAGTCTATTTTTTTAAATTTAATTTATGTACACTGTGAGTCGGTCGCTGTGCTGCCCAGGTGCCCACACGGAAGATGGGGGAGGGGTGAGATCCACATACGGAGAAGTTGACAAGGTAGGAAGGAATGAGCCCCGTCTCACTGGGGATCACAACCCCTGTTTTCTTCCTGCATCCTTTCTTTCTGTTTCTTACCCCGGGAGAAGATTCGGGTGTGTCGTTTTGAAGTATTCAGAATGGCGCCTGCCTCTTGGCTAGCATTCACCCCCAGGCGTGGCGGGGCACTCTTCTGCGGTTACCTTTTGTGTTACATCCTAGTTCTTGGTCTGGCCCACGTAGACTGCGTGCCGTGTTGTTTTCCTTGCTTCACGGAGGTGGAGTATTGAGTGCACAGCAGAAAAAGCTTCGGGGCCCCCTTTGATCAATCAGAATGTGAAGCGTGGCAGGCACTTCAACCACATAAACCTGTCCTCACCCCACTCTGTAAATCTCACCATCTTTTTTTGCACAAGAGAGTTTGGGAGATACTTAGTTCGAGCACTTGAGGAGTTTCAGGCAAGGCACGTGAGACTCAAAGACATTAAGGAACTTTCCCAAGGGTACCCGTGCAAGGGACAAGGCTAGGTTTCTCCACATCCCGCAGGCCGCGTTGCCTGTTCCTCTCTTGTGAGTGTCCTAAGGATTATGAATAGATCGTCAAACAAGAAAAAAAAATAGCCATTTGTCTAGAACACACAGGTCATTTTGAAGAGTGTGGCAGATACCGCCAGGGTCAGACACTGCTCTGTTTGGAAGCACTCAGACCTTCTGTAGTGCTAACGACATTCATGATCGTTATTGGGAATTTTGGTCTTTACACATCATTGCCGTGTTGGGCCTTCTGGTGAATGTTCTCTCACCTCTCAGTCAGTGAGACGGATAGTGTGGTCTCCGCTACCCCCTCCATCGGATCCACTTCTCCACGAAAAGTGGGAGCTTACGGAGATGAAGTGACTTGCCCAGGCTCCTAGCTCATAGTCCTGGCAGCGGTACTGGACCTGAGGCTTCCTTCGCTCGAAAGCTGCTGCTCGTTTGTGCTGCCACACTGGAGGAGGAACCAAAGTGTTGAGCGCTGCTTCTTATGGGTCATTCTGGCTGTCAGAGGCTTGGCCTGCCGCCTGCCAGCATCAGATAGTCAGAAACGACGGTAAGACGGCCATTCAGCTGCTGTAATTCCAGGACGGGTTAGGGTTGGTCTTCTCTGGAGGGAGACCTGGAGCAGATACATAAAATGTAAATACATGTAGAAGTCCTTCTATTGTGTTGTGTCAAATGTAACCACCAAAACTCAGTATATGTGAACTTAAAAATTATTTGGCATTATCTGGTACCCCTCGGACAGTGTATGGATTCTGTTCTGCATCTTTGCACACGTTGAACAATGGAGCCCCTAAAACATGCCCTAGAACCCCGACATCACTTGCAGTACAAGGCTTGTCTGTTTGCCCTGTCTGCTACACGGATGGGGCCACATGGGATAAGGTTCAGCATAACTCTAGGAGCCTTTGAACATTAGCAGTAGGTGAGAAAATAGACAAATGCCAACCCTTCTTAAGAAGAGCCATATCAAAAATGTTTGCTCTGTGAAAAAGGCATGTATTACTTTTTTTATGCAAAGGACAAAAATGTGATGTGTATTTCAATTTTGAAAAAATAAGGTATCAGGTAACAAAGCATATTCCAGTTGAAATCCTGCATTTTTCCATGAGCTGTTTCTCTAAGACCACAGAAGCACAAAGAACTACATTTAGAGAAATTTTTAAAAAATGTATTACAGTAGTGTTTGAGATTCATTTCCTAATTCCTTTGAGAATATATATGAAACATGGATTAAATGTGTGTAGACAATTTTAAAAACACACAAATGTATTTTTGGGTACACAACCACACGGGTACATCTTTTGGTGAATGAAGAAAGTGCAGTGTCTCTTCTGAGTCAAGTAACATCAGGAAATATAATCTACAGTTGGAAGCACACCATAATTTCTTGGCATATAACAAAATTTTGAAACAAAAATAATAATCCAACTGAAATTTAAAAATGCTGTAAGTGTCTCAAGCTATGGAAACCACCTTCTTAAAAACATTGCGGACAGTTAAGTAGGGTAAAAATACCAAAAGATCAACGGTATCTCAAAATCTCCTTTCTAGTCTTAATTATTTGTCCTTTGTTCTTTTAAAATGGAAAATAACTTCTAGGTGCAATTAGTGAACATGTTATGTGCCAGACACTGTATTTAAGTCCGTTATTTGTATCGTCCCTGAAGGTCCGTGTGGTAAGACCTGTATTTTATAGCCACGGGGGCCGGGGCTCAGAGAGGTGCACTTCCTTGCTGGAGCTCCACAACTTTTAAAAGGCACCTTGAGGCACTAAGTGAGACTTGAACCCGGGCAGTCTGACCCCAAAGTTAAACCACCTAACTATTAGGATAAATTACCAGAGGGGTTTGTTTTAATTGTTTCCCCTGTACACTTCAGAAGAGCCTGAGATGTCTTTGTTGTGAAGGCCTCTCTTCATGCAAATGACATGGGAGCCTTAGCGCGTTCCTACTACTGTAGGCAGTCACATGCTTCTGGCGTGGTGCCTACTGAAGAGGACCTAAAGCCTGTCGTATTGGCACATTCATTGATTCACTTGCTTGTTCATTTGTTCACTCAGTAAATAGTTCAGTGGCAGTTACATTCCAGCTACCGTTTCACACACTGGGCATAGAGCAGCGGGGACAGCCACTCCCTGATCATGGTGCTTACATCCTAGTCAGGAAGGCAGAAATCAAATAAATATATGCCATGTCTCATGGTAGTAAGTGGTATGGAAAAAATAAGTCAGGACGGGGAAGTGGAGAATTTGAGTGAGGAGTGTGCTGTTTTTACCCAGGAACTTCAAGAAGGGAAAGGGCAGTGAGACATGAGGGGGCCTTGAGGATATCTGAGGGAAGAGCATTCAGGAAGAATAGCAATTGCAAAGGCCCTGTGGTGAAAGTCTGCTTGTTAAAAAAAAAAAAAAGCCTATTATTCAAATTAATCTGTCCTTGCATATACCTTCCCGATCAGATAATTGTGTATTTCTCTGGGGATCTGTATTGAATGGTGAGGTGCCAAACATCCTAAACATGGCATTTCTGGTTCCAGAGATTTGGTAAATATGGAACATAGCCCAAAGGTTTATACCTCAGAGACACATCCTTTCCTAGCCCACTGAGTGATTTATTTTTAGTGGACTGTATGTAGCCTTATCCTAGGGATTGGAAACCAAGATCTCTATGTTCTATGGGGCAGTGGTTCCAACAGGATGAGAATCTGGTCCCCCTACTTCTGGTTATACCCCGAGCGCAAATAAAAGGATTGCCTGTATGATCTGGAAATGAGTAACTGTTGCATTATGGCAGAGTAAAACATCTTTGAACCGTTTTGATCTCAAACCTAAAAGGTTTCACATTAGTCAGTAAAATGTTATGAGATGCTGTGTTCTTAAAATGTACTTGGTAACTCCTTTGCAAATTGTTAATATCGTTCCTTTGGAATTCCTATTTTCTTGATGAAAAGTCTCCTGAAATCCACAATTTCCTGCTGGACATTCGTAGCAAAATGTATATTTAAACCCTTGTGAGTGTGCGCATGGTAACGGCTCTGTGGAAGCCCGATTAGCTGGTTTCCAATTGGCCAGATTTCCTTTTTTTTTTTTTTAAGTTTTTTTTTTTTAAACCATTTTTCTTGTTAGGGAGAGTATAAAGGCATCAGAAACCCACTCACAGCATTTCATTTCTGATATCCCTCAATATGGCATAAACAATTAAACTGATTTCGGCGTGAATTGTCTCCGAAATATCCCCTTTATGCTTGGCAGCCCTATGCAAAAATTTCCGCCTGTTGCAAATTGAAAGTCTTCAAGTTGCAAACCCCCCTGAAGAACGGTTTTGGTTTTGATAATAGGGCCGTTGTCAGACCCTTAACTCCACGGCACGCTGCTGGGAGCCTCTGGAATAACGTTTAATGTAGTTGTCCGGTAAGGAGTCCTTGGCAGCCGTGAGGCAGCCGTGAGGATCCCTGCTTGAGTGCTCCCTTTCCTGACGGGGAATCTAGGGCAGTGATCAAGCAGGGGGTCTCAAAGGAGGTCTTCAGTCACCGGGTAACACGAAGAATGGGATATACACAGGCTGCCGGGGAAGCGGGCACAAAGCTCCTGAATTGTAGAGAGACAGGTAATTCCTGTATGAACACCCAGATGACTGGGAACCTATTCCTTACGTATTCAACGGTACCCGAGGGCACTAAGGCTAATACGAAATGCTGAAATGGAGATTTTTTTTTTTTTTTTTGGTCTCTAGTTTTGTACTGTTTATGATCTGCCAGCAGGAATATTTCACAGCATTAAAGGCATGGCCGGAAAGCAAGAAGATGTCTATGTATATACACACTCGTACACACACACACACACACACACACACACACACACACACACACAGTCCCTCTGTATCTTCACAACCCTGATACCACATATGGCCCTTGCGGACGGAGTATTGTGTGTTGTTTAGTCTTGGAACTTCTTTTAAAGATAGGATGTCATTTACAATCTTCAGGCCATATGTTTACTCAGACTTAAGAAACACGGGCTAATCTTTTTCTATTTTGAGGAGTAATAAATTGAAAAGATAATTACATAATATGGTGCATAATGTAACTCTGGCTTGAGCCATATGTGTTTAATTTTAGAGAAACATGCGTGATGACAGGTTATGAAGGATGAAACTATTTTAGTCTTTTTAGGGATTAGAAGCATGATTTAAAAAAAAAAAAGTGTCCCTTATTCCCCCCCCCCCCCCCCCCCGACTTCCCCTGAAAAACAACCCAATATACAAACCCAGTGTGAAACACCCTACTAAAAGCAGTGTGTTTTTCTGGTAGCCACTGGCAAAGACAATTCAAGTTAGAGGGCATATGATTTTCAAGCCCTTGTAAAATGAGATGCAGGCTTCTTTGTGCTGGAGGGGGAGGGGCAGGGATGGGTGGGGGCAGGGGTGGGGGTGGGGAGCGGGGATGGGTGGCCATGTAGTTCCTAATGCGAGAGCAGAGTGTGGAGCTGGTGCATTTAGAGTCTAGCAGAAATTTGTCATCTGAATATCTAATTAGATACAGCACCGGTTCTCCCTCTCCTTAGTGAACGTGGTAGCGTATCCGATATAAAATGTTGTGGCTGGAGAGGTGGGAGAATTTTTCTTTCCTTCCTTCTGCAGACATCTATGGAGCACCTCTTATAAGGCTCCACCCACTGCACGTGGTACCTGAGATGCAGAGTCAGCTCAAATACTCTGCATGAAACTCTTAAGCAAGCAGGAGGCTCATACGCTAAGACCCATCTTCAGGTCACCTTCCCAATGTGTCACTTTGCCCCGATCCTGGCAGGGTTGTCAGGTGTGGTGGGCAGAGTAATGCCCCCTAAACATGTCTACATCCTGATCTTTGGAACCTGGAAATGTGATAGGTCATGTGGAAAAGGGGAATTAAGTTTGCAGATGGAGGTGAGTTGGGTAATCTCCTGACCTTGCATGGGGGAGATAATCCTGGGTTATCCCAGCGGGCCCAATGTACTCACAGGGTTTTTAAAAGTGGGAGAGAGAGACTAAAGAAATAAACCCAAAGAGATCCAGAGCCGGACTCTGCCCAGCGTTGCTGGCTTTGAACATGGAGGAAGGGGCCTCGTGCCAAGGAATGTGGGCTGCCTCTAGAAGCTGAGAAGGGCAGGCATGGAAACACATTCTATCCTAGAGCCTCCAGAAGGAACACAGCCCGCCAACACCTGGACTTTAGCCCCGTGAGGCCCATTTTGGCCTTCTGACCTCCAGAACCTAGAAGACAATAGCTGTCTATGTTTTAAGTCACCGAGTTTGTGATTTGTTTTAGTGGCCATCGGGATCTAATATATGGGAGGAGGACCACGTGCCTGGTGTATGGTTGTTAACAAACACGGCTGCCTATGAGAATCTCCTGGAGGGGTTTAACAGTGCTGATATCTGGATTCTGGAACCCCGAAATTCCGACTTCATTAGTCTAGGGGTGGCCTCCAGGTGACTCAGGAATGCGGGTTTAGGGCATAAGCTTTGGTGTCAGATAAACCTGGCTTCCAGTCAAGCTCCTATGTTGGGCCAGCTGGGTGTGCGAGCACGTTATTCTCTTAGCTTCAGTTTCCCTATCTGTTTACTTGGGGACACTGTGGACTTCTCCCTAGGGTTGTATGATCCTGACATATTAAAGGGCATGTGTCTTTCTCATGGTGTTTGCTCAGTAAAGGGCCGCTGCTGTTTTGAGCCTTCTAATGATGGGGATGCACAGAGGTAATATTAGGATGACATAAAATGAGGCACCGAGCCTGGCTGATTTCTATAGCTTGGTTGCACAACTGCTTTCTGACGTAGCTTCTATTATTAAACCTTTTCCATGGAAGGTAGAGAGGATCAGGAAAGGTAAGCAGCTCTTCCAGTTGCACAGGTCATAAGCCAGGAGTCGGGACCCGAACCTGGGTCTCACTCCGAGTTTGGGGCCGTGCCTGCTTGCCCCGTGTAAGGCTTGCAAGGCGGATGTGTAGGGACATGGAAGCTGGCAGCTGCACGCTCTTGAGCCCCCTTTGGCGGCATTTCACAAACCATTGCCAGTGTCAGTCCCCGGGCCGGGGGTGGCATTTTGTACCGGATGCGGTCTCTGCACGATAAAGCATATTGCCCTGTTGCCTGCCGTCACGGAAAAGGAGGTTGAAAGCCGCGGGAATGATGATTCTTAACAGTTATAGGCTGTTTGCCTCTGTCTGCCGTTTAATCTAATCTCAGGTTCAGTTGATACTATTGATTAGGTTCTTTTCAAAACCGTATGCGGCGTATGGGGCTTCTCTGTGTGGGGTAAAATGTTATTCTTCTCCTCCGTGAGTTGAGAAGAAAAGGTGAAAGTATACAATTAATTTGCCTGCACTTTCTCGCAAATTGTATGCTGGATTTCTGTGAAATGCTGTATGGAACAATATCCCAAGCAAATTATTGTTATTTACTGTGACTTTTGCCTGCATATTTAAAGTCAACAATTATGTTTCCTTTCTGTACTTAATGGCCTTTGTACAACATTTTTAGAAACTTGGTCAGGTGTCACTAAGGGAACCTGCGCTTCGACCCTGTGATTCTTGGGAAACAAGTTAACAATATCAGAAGTAACAACCAAGCCCTGTTTCCAAAGGAGAGAACCCAGCCCATTGGGGTACACTCACCTCTCCCTTCCTTTAAGGTAATTAATTATCTGTAGGCCATTGCCCTGAATCTCATTTGTTTTAGGCAGTATATAATCTTTTGTCATCCTTGCTGTCGGTATCACTGAGAGTGAATAATAAAATTGACTTTGATCATCTTAAATTCTTTTTTCTTCACGTGGCATGCATTTAGATGGTGGTTTGGGCACCTTTGGAATTCTATCACTCCTTGGGTCCTTTAGAAAAGAAATTCTTTGAAAACAGACGTAGAGTTGACGCAGAATGGTACATTAGTTTTAGGTGTACAACACAGAAATTCGGCGATTATATACATCGTACAATGCTTACCAGGGACAGTGTAGTCAGCATCTGTCACCATACAATACGGTATTATTACAGTATTACTGACTCTATTTGCTTTGCTGTACTTTTCATCCTGTGACTTATTTATTTTATAACTGAAAGTTTGTACCTCTTACTCCCCTTACAGACCAATTTCGTCTATCCCCCACCCCTCTCCCCTCTGGCAACTACCAGTTTATTCTGTACATATGAGTCTATTTCTGTTTCTTTGGGATTTTTTTGTTAGCTCATTTGTTTCATGTTTTAGGTTCCATATATAAGTTAACTTATACGGTATTTGTCTGTTTTCTGTCTGACTTATTTCACTTAGCACAGTTACCCTCTAGGTCTGTCCATGTTGTCATGAATAGCAAGATTTCATTCTTTTTTCCGTCTGGGTAATATTCCATTGTGTGTGTGTGTATACACACCACCTCTTCTTTATTCTTTTATCTATCAGTGGACCCTTGGGCTGCTTCCATAGCTTGGCTGCTGTAAATAATGTTACAGTCAGCATAGGGGTGCGTAGATCTTTTTGAATTAGCGTTTTTGTCTTCTTCAGGTCAATAACCAGAAGTGGAATTACTGGGCTGTGTGGTATTTCTACTTTTACTCTCTCGAGGAACCTCCATACTGTTTTCCCCAGCAGCTGCACCAGCTTGCATTCCCACCAACCGTGCATGAGTGTTCCCTTTACTCCACGTCCTTGCCAGCACTTGCTGTTTCTCGTCATTTTCATACTAGCCATTTTGACAGGTGTGAGGCGGTATCTCACTGTGGTTCTGATGTGCATTTCCTTCCTGATGAGTGATGTCCAGTATTTTTACATGTGCCTCTTGGCCATCTGGGTGTCTTCTTTGGAGAAATGTCTATTTGGGTCCTCTGCCGATTTTTTTTTTTCTTTTAATTTCAGTATTTGTTTCCTTGGCATTGAGAGGAAACTCTTTCTCCTGGAGGTGGGGCATCCATGTATCACATCAATCATTGTTCTCTAATTCCAGCCCAGATCCTGAAATAATGCCCTCCTTTTTGTGTTCCTCTTACTTTCATTGCCATGTGACAGCCCGAAGGTTTTTAGTGGGGAGCTGTGGGTTTATTTTGTTTGTTTTGTTTTGTTTTGTTTTAAAGCTGTCTCTGGTTTGGAGGTCCAAGCAGGTTTTTTGTTCTATCAGGGGCTCATAGTCCATGCCTCGAATGGAACTGCCAGAAGCAGCTTGTGGCCAGCCACATGTGCCTGTGCTAGGGGTTTGTGAATTTGAAGAGATCCAAGTTCATTATTCCCAGTTTCCAGGAACTTTGGGTTATGACATTTCCACCCAATAAACAGAAGCAAAGAGCCATCAAGCCCTCAAAACTAGACTTTCTCTTTTGAGAAAAAATCTGCCTTTGCTTATCCGGTGTCTTATCTAATGAAGAGTGGGCTTGGCTAACTGTATGTAAAAAGATGACCTGATTGATTGAATGCTCTTCAAACCATCTTGGGAATAAATGTTATTTATTCGGGGGTTAGAAGAGGCACGTGCCTAAGATATGCAAAAGAGGAAAGTACGGAGACCAGCCATCATCTCCTGTGTTCTCTCCACCTTGAAGGACAGTTACTAACATTTTGTCCTCTTTGCTTGTGGTTGTATTTAAAAGAAATACAACATTTCAGTTAGAGCCAGGATCGCCTTGTATCAATGTTCTTCCCATCCTCGGAAGCAAATGCCATCAGGAGTTGGGGCTACCTCATTCCATTCTATTTTTATACACTTGGTTAGTATTTAGTTTATACGTTTATAAGCATCAAACTATATTGTATCCTTACTACTTTGTGCTTTTTTATTCAGCCTTGATTTTGAGAACCATTAGTGTTAGTATGTATAGCTCTAACTTGGCTTGCCAAAAGTCTGCGCGATATTCTGTCATTGAACCGTGCCTTGTGCTTATTCATTCCAGTGTCGGTGGGCATTTATAATTTTGTTTCTTCCTTCCAGACCAGGAAGTAGAATTACTGGGACAATTAATTATACTTACTAAGCGGCACTGGTCCTCACTTCAGAGCTTGCCTCCACAGAAAGTTGAGGAAGATATTCGTCCATCCTGTCTTCCCTCAAAGAGTCTAGTCTGGTGAAGAAGTGGAGGAGGACAGCTCTGTCTGTCCAAGAACTGCTTGTTGGAGCTGGACAGCGTTGGTGCCCTCAAGAGGAAGTAAGGGTCTGCTTAGGTCTCTAGGATCTTGTAGCAGACAATTCACGACACATCGTGTCCATTGATTTCATCTGTTTGAATGGAGAGATCTCAGGACATTGTTTGAATGGCAAGAGCCTCATGGTCTGTGCGAGGTAGTGACATGGTTTAGAGAAGGAAGGCTTCCACCAATTAATCCAGCAAGGGAGCCCAGCTAGGGTTGTCCCACACACAGGCTGGTTTTGAGCTTTCTCCGCCATTCCTTTTGGGGGGCTAAGAGAGCCCCAGAGAGAAATGTTTGAAGCAATAGCACACAAAAATAGAGCGAAAGAAAACAAAAATGTAAGAATAAAAGGGAGGAAGAATTTCTGAGTGAATGAGGCCTCCGCTGCTCCTTCTTATCCTGAGGTGTGATATGTAGATCTGTCCCGTGCTTAGGCCTGACAGCTTGTGGGGACCAGATGAATTTTTCAGTCAGCATGAGAAATGCCATCCACACCAACTGATACCCTCCCCTGGCAGCTGCCTCACTATCTTTTATCATTCCTCTTGATCCATCATCCAGAGAATGCTAGAAGGCACGAGAATATAAGTTCCAAATAGGAATTGGTGCCTGTTTTCTATCTTGGTTTATTTTCAAAAACCTTTTTGAACTTTTGAACTGCTGGTACCCATGGGGCACTGTGCAGGGGAGTTGATAAATAAAGATAATGTTGATGTGAGTACAATTTCTTTCATATGTAACTAGAGAAGCATGTGAGTTCCAGATAAGCTTTTCTTAGAAAAAATAAAATTCTAAATGTCAAAGTTTTTTGAGTGGAGGTAGCAAGGACTCCAGCACTAAAAGACATCCTCGGACCTGAGCCCGATGAAGGGAGAATCAAGCAGATAGCATGTAGGTCAATTTGGCTGAAGCCCCTCTGTTTTCATTGAATTTAGACTTCCTTCCCACTTATGTGTTCTCTTAAAGCCTCTGCTTATTCTAAGTTTCCTTTCTGTCCTTGTCTGTATTGGTCACTTTCTAATTCCTCCCCCAGTAAATTGAAGAACGGGGGAGTCAGCCTCTTAGAAAATGCGTGTCATGGATATGGAGTTTGTTCTTTTCTTCACAAAACTTCTGGAAAAATAATCCAGCTTCTGTTCACTCACAAGCATCTTTTGAAATTGGAGGCTTTATATTCAGGTAAAAGGAAATGTGATGCATTGATTCTATGTAAATAAATGAAACAGAAAAGACCTGTGTTATAAACACCTGATCCAATTAAGTACCTGATTTTGATTGTTTATTTAAATTTTGAAATAAATGGTTTCAGTGCATTTGTGCCTATCCTGGGTTTAGTTAGCCAGCGGAGGATTTCAACAAGATTTACCCTGATATTGAAGATAGAAGTGTAATATTTCACCTGCTTGCTAAGTTTTTTTTTTAATTTTTAATTTTTGAAAATTTTTATTAATTCAGCCTCAGACCCTCCCAGGAAAGCAATGCACTGCCAAACTCAAGGTGAAAACTGAAAGCGTATCATTTAGAAAACATGTCCATGTGTGGAAATAATGGTCGCACTTGCTAACATTGAATTAATTAGATTTGGCATCAGTATTTCCCCTTTTAACTTTTTATCACTATTGTCTACATCTTAATTATTTTGGGATGAATAGGTCGATGGGGAACATAGTAGGCATTTACTAGATGTTTGTTGTATTAACAAAGGGACATTTTTAAATGACTTGATTCAAAGCTCATCTCGTGTAGAGATGTCACGATAAAATGAGGGTTTGTAAGATGTGGGGAGGTCCACGTGGCTGGCTGAGGTCGCACGTGACATGATTTTGCTCTTGCTAACGTTTGAGCACGTTGCCTTCCGGGTTTTTTTACTTACATGTTTTAGGTTTATGCATTTCAAAGGTGGAGATACGGGAAGAGAGGACATTTCTTTATGTTTCACCTCAGTAGGCTACAGGTTATCGTGTTTTACCTCCCAAACCCCCACCCCTTTCTTCTCTCCCAGATGCCGCTAGTCTGGGTGGATTGTAGAGCTCTGGTCTGTGCAGAATCAGGCATTTGATTTTTATTGACTTCAGAGGAATGTGTAGGATTTTTAGAACTTTAGCAATACCCAAGTAGTTACTTAATTTGAAACCTGCTGGAATTTCTTATTCCTCAGCTACATGGTGGGAGGTGGTGGGATACAGGATAAATGGCCCATTGAAAGAAAGCTCTCTTGCATAGTTTTTTTCTTCAGTACTCAGGGTCCTTCGTGAATGTATGACCTCATGGGGTTGACTCCTGTGGGAACGTGTGTATGTACATATGCACAGATCTCTGTATATGCACCCATCCTTGTACACCGAAGTGTATTCACACATCTGTGTGCATACACACGCACATAGATGGTTGTAACATTTCCTAAACCCGAGTAACTCGAGTTTCCCTCCTACCACAAAAGGTTACTTCTATGAAAAGTTGAAAAATAAACATTATAATCAGCGAGGCATCGCAAATAACTTTTATGTCTAAATCAAGCTATTAAATGCTTTTTTATTTTTAAGTAGATAGGGGAATAAAATAGCTACATAGTTCATAAAGTGGTATGCCATTACTGCCTGCTGTGCCCAAGAATTATGCCAGCTTTTTACACTCATGAAGTAAAAGCGGATTAGAACTGTGATCAATGTATTACCCTGTATTTCTTATTGTGCGTTATAGTTCCTTTTTGAGCACCTTTGTCGACTAAATGGCTACTAATGACATAATTACAATTGTTTGTCACCACCGTAATGCGTGATTTCCTATCTCATCATGAAGATGTAAGTTAGATAAAAGAGGAGTTTTGGCAGGAAGACAAAGTGCAGTGATTTATTAAAGGCCAGATGTGGTTGTTAAAAGCTTTTCTACAGAAGGCTCAATTGAGTGATGTGAAGTAGCAATGAAATCGTCCTGCACACCCAGCCTGTGCCTTGTGGTGTGAGTGACACAGTTGCTCATGGAAGCATGACAAATGAGCCACATGTTTTATTGTTGTGTACAGATTTTACGTTGGAATTTAAACAGGGTGAGAGAGGTTCACATTAGCTTACACCAGCAAAGTAGGTGTTTAAAAGAAACTCGTGAGACTCAAGTGCTGATGAGATCCTTCCATTGGTTTCGTGCCTCATAGTGAGAGCCGAACTCTTACACTTCTGTCCAGCAGTGTTCAAAAAGAGTGAGGGAGTGAGAGGGAGAGGTTCATTTGAGAATTCAAAGAGATCAGAAGCGAGTGGGGACAAGATATTACTTACATGCTATTGACATACATATCGCACACGTAGACTTGACATATATGCACTCAGATTCGATAGATGCTTCTAGGGAAGAGGCACTGTTTCTGGTTTTAGTATTATTTGCACATGCAAAGCTCTGTTAAAATAATGTTAAGACCCTGGAGTGATAGAAGCTCTGAGTGGTTTGAAGAGTGTTCTGGAGCTTTTGGAGGAGGAAAGGGGGGAGGGGAAGTAGAAAATGGTTATTTCTTAAAGTCATGCTCTGGTCAGAAGGTACTGGTCTGTTTCTCTGTCCTTCCTCTCCTCTCTTCCCCTCATCCCCTTCTCTCCCTCCTCTCCCTCTCTTCCTTACCTCCTCCCTCCCTTTTCTCCTTCTTCCTCCTTCACTTCCCTGTAAAATTTTTTATGGAAGAGGGTTATACCGTAGGAGATGGGGTCTGTGTAGTGTGGAACCCGGCACTGTGCTGGACATAGGAATTTTCCTGTCTCTTCCGGGACAGACAGAAAAGTGACTTTAAATGGTATAAATGGAAGACCTAGACTTTTTTTCCGATTAACTCAGAGGCCAGCAAGAGGTTTGGTGGGGTGTTTCAAACACTGTGACCTGCCCTGTTCTCTCAGTGGAAAGTACAAGGTCCACCTTGTGTTCTCTGTCATGGACGTATAGACCTGATAGCTCTCGTCCATTTACCGTACTTGGTGATTACAGTTTGTAGTATTTGTCATATTACCTAATGTTTATTCCCCCGTGTCCGGTCTGTAAGTTCCACGCAGGCAGGAATTGTCCTGTCACATTACCTGACGCATCGTGTACATTTGGGAAGTATTTGTAGAATGAATCACAAGAACCACTTGGACGGTAGCCTGCATTCAGAATATCACTTGGAGATCACCAGCAAATCCATCCAGATAAAACTTTCCCAAACTGCAAATACTTGTCCACATAAATAATGGAGCAATTTAGATGGCTTCTTGCCATCCCCTTAATTTAAAGTTTGGAGCCTGAGAATCCAGTTAGATCCAGTTCCTTCCACATTGTTTTTTGTCTCCCAGGCACCCATCATGTAATTCCAGAGACTGCCACTTGATGGCTCGTACCCAACCCTTTGACAATTGAGAGAATCAAGTCAGAAAAATATGCACGTGTTCTCTACCCCCTTGACTGTCTCTTTCATTTAGAGTACACGTGTTCTTTATGATTCATGTATTGACCCTTATAAAGAAAGGACTGAAATGGAAATACCAGGAGTTAAGTTTCAGAGACATAAAGTACTTAGAACCAGGGCTGCCTTTGCGGTCGTGAGACCCACACAGCCACCCCAGGCCCTGTAATCAAAAGGGCCCTACCCGTGGTTGAATGTGTTGCTGTCACCATCTTTAAAGTCTTTTTTTTTTTTTTAAGATTTATTTATTTATTTGAGAGAGAGAGCACGAGTGTGGGGAGGAGCAGAGGGAGAGAGAGAAGCGGACTCCCCACTGTGCACAGAGCCTGACGCAGGTCTCCATCCCATGACCCTGAGATCATCACCTGAGCCGAAATCAAGTCAGACGCTTAACCGACTGAGCCACCCACGCGCCCCACCATCTTGAGATTCTTAATAATTTCGCACAAGGGGTCCACATTTTCATTTTACGCTGGACCCCACAGCTTATGTCGGTGGCCCTGCCCGTACATGTATGTTCTTTCGTTGTCACTGCGTGTGACTTTTCAAGTTGCTGACTTTCCTTACTCTGCCAGAGCCTCTGTGACTTGAAGCCAGGTTGCTCAGGTCTGATCTTACCTGACCAGGGCTCCTAAAGGCTTTATCAAGGGCTTATTAGGAAGCCTGCCTCCCTGGACTCAAATCAATGGGATAAGAGCTTTGGCTTTGACTCAGACTTCTGGGTTCAGATCCTGGCCCTGCAAGGAGCACATTACTGAAACTTTCCAGGCTCACTTCTCTCATTTGCAAAAACAACATGATAATAGTGTGCCTTCCTCCCAAGCTTGAGGCGAGGGCTCAATGAGGTAGTGTGTAGAACAAGCCTCCCGGGCGCCTGGCTCAGGGTGAGCACTCAGTCACGGCTAGGTATTATTGCCGTCAGCGGGCAGCACGTTTCTGGTGACACCCGCCCCTCGTGGAGCGTCTTGCTCTCTGTGGTCAGTGTTCCATGAGGTTGCAGGACTGTCACTGGGGTTTGGTGCTGTCCTGGGCCGCACTCACGGGTTCTTGAAGCCTGGCGCCAGAGCTCAAGGGAGGCCTTGACTCAACTCTGCTGGCTGCCTCCCTCTTACTGAGACCCTGGCTGCTCCTTCTCCTCTGTGCTTCCTCCTGTATGTAGAATGATTAATTAACATGGAAAGGATTTGTATCACCAAACTCAGCATTCTGAGTTTCTGTTTCCCCGTGGTTCAAAGAGGTCTCTTTTGCAGTGTATTTTTTTTTTTTTTACAGGGCATTGAAAACACATTTTGAAGCAGACAAGTAATTTGGAAATAGAATCCCCTCCCCCATTCACACAGAAAATTTGTGAAACATTGACCATATCAGAGGGTCTTGGGTTCTTGGAGAGGGAGGATATGTTATTGGGGACTGCTGTGATGTGGGATATGATCCATTCATTTATCTGACAGGTATCTGTTAAAGACTTTGTATGCCCGGTATTGTTGTAAGCCCCGGGAGTGTAATTGTTCACAACACCACATGAACCTTGCTGTTGTGTGGATGACATTCTAGTAGGGAACAGATACAAAGAACAGTATCAGAGAAAAGTGCTATGCAGAGAAATAAGACAGGACGATGGACTAAGACTGCATCTGAGCCACTTTAGACAAGGTAGCCAGGGAAGTCTTCTCAGAGGAGGTGACATTTGAGCTGAGATCTGAGTGGCAAGAAGGAGGCAAACAGGAGAAGGGTGGAAGAAAAGCCTTCCAGGCTTAGGAATAACCAGTGCTCAGACCCTAAGGTGCCACAAGCTTGGTGGATTTGAGGAACAGAAAGAAGACCAGTGTGGCCAGAATGAGATGTACAAGATGGAGAGGGGAAATTAGTTGGGCAAGAAAATTAGTTGGGTGTGATCTTGGAGTCTACAGACCATGATCATGTCATCCCTGAGCCTTGTTGCTCCATTATTTTCAAGCTAGAAGAGAACCAGGAATCTGTTTAGTCATAAGCTGCATAGTTGAATTAATAAAGCATTCTCCATGTATTAACTAGAAAGGAAATGGATGATTTTACCTGGATTTATCCACTGCAGTTCTCTAAATAAGAAACGTTATCCAAGTGGAACACTGGAGTTGGAGTTCCAAGACAAGTCTTAGCTCTACTGGGACAAGCTATTTAGTTTCCCCAACTAATCATATCATCATAGATTGATAATGTCTTTGACAGAAGGTTGGTATAATGTTGAAATGACTTAGGGCTCAAGGTGACTACTTGGTAAATGCAAAATCGTATGCAGATATTACATAGCTGTTGTGACTGATAATCCTCAGTTGATAACCTTACCTGCTGGAAATACCTAATTTTTTAAATTATAAAAATGTGTTTTTCTATTCATTAAGGAGTTTTTCTATTGCATATGGAGAGACCTAGCAGATAAATCCATGATGTATATAGTTACTTATTCAGTAAGTGGCTCCTAGATGCTGGCTCACATTCATAGATAACTGACCTTCTTTTTTAAGGTCTGGAATGTAAGAACACATGGCCCTACCTATGGGATTCTGTCTCCTAGATTACTTATCTCTTAGCTGGACTGACTTTGAAATATGGGAAAGTCCAAAAGGAAGGTTTACTGTTCGTTTTAAAGGCTTATCTTTAAAGAGGATCACAGTGGTTTTTATAAGACAAAAATTCCATGCCTGCAAAGATAACTCCTGGTCACCTTGGATTTGGGCTTATGGAGATGAGTAGTTTACATGCTGTTCTTTGGGAGAAGGTAATTGTGGAAATTGGGTCTAGGTAGTTGATATTTTTGATGCAGAAGTCGACTTTTGTCTTCATTGACCTCTCAGAAGCTCTCACTCTGCTCAGCAGGACGTCTGTGTGTGTCAAGGAATCAGCCAGGATACGGCGCCTGGGTGGCTGAGTCAGGTAAGCATCTGCCTTTGGCTCGGGTCATGATCCTGGGGTCCTGGGATCAAGCCCCACGTTGGGCTCCCTGCTCAGCAGAGAGCCTGCTTCTCCCTCTTCTCCTCGCTCGTGCTCTATCTCTGTCTTTCTCTCTCAAAGAAGTAAATACAATCTTAAAAAAAAAAAAAAGAATCAGATGCCTTTCGCCTGGTTTTCCAAGATTAGTTTCAGGAGCCATGTAAATGGCCCCAGGGAATCTGAGTTTTAAGATCTTATGCTCTTTTGATTTCATAGACATCCCTTGAAAAGATGGTCTCAGATTACTGGAAGACTTTATTGTTAAGTTTTAGAGAATTTTGCATTCTGCTTAGAAAGTCATTTTCGAGTTTTATTAGAACATTTACTCGCAATGGTGCTAATTATTTTAAATATGACCATGGAAATGGGCTATGTCAGCTTGAAAAGACTATTTTTAACAGAATTTGGTTTTAAAGGCAGGTTTTATAGACATTATAGTAATACCATTGTTATCTAATTAGCATCCACTGTGCAAATGTACGTGATATTAGAGAGGCAAGTATACATAAAATTATAAATTGTGAGATTTTATGAGTTTTTTTAATCATGAGTCTTACATAGTCATCATTACTTAACAGTGTGAAATGTGGCCTTAGACATTACATCATGTGAGGACCAGGAAAAAAAAAAAAAAAAAAAAAAAGAAAGAAAAAAGAAAAAACCCGAGGATCAATTTTTGATTATAATAAAGTTTTAGGATGAGGCGTTTCTGAATATGTGTCATGAACATGAGTCATGATTTTCACACCAAACCTGACCTATTATGATTATGTTTCGACTTCAAGGGGTTTTCAGTATTTAAATTCTAAACCTAATTCTAAGGTTTCAAAATGATTCACATTCAAATCTACTTTTATGTTTTATAATTAAATAAGAAAATATTGCTTATACCTACATTTTTACTATTCTTGGACATATTATAATTATTTCTTTAATTTCACCAATAAAATAGCCCATTTCTTCATTAGTAAATTACAAGGCTATCTCAATAAAAGGAAAAAAAACGTGTAAATGTGGCTTGCTATCTCAAATCGTCACTCAATGTGGAATTTCCTTTCTTTAGTTCTTTTTGTAAAATGTGAAAGATACTTTCTAGGTAAATTAATCCCTTCCAAGCGGTAAAATCACTTCCTTTTTGGAAAGAGTTATTAGAGTCTTCTTCTTTATAATCTTAAATACCACTTATGTTAGAGTGAACAATACATGGGAAAATTACACCAGTTAAAAAAAGAATGCTCGCGACCCAGGCCAAGTACATTGCAATTATGTGTTCATGGAAAAGTGAGCTTTCTACTGGGAAAAGTGTGATAGAGATGCCCATGAAATTTCCAAAGTTTAAGTATTTTTGTAAATTAGGTTGTTCCTAGTTAAACAGGTGGCTTTAAAGGCTGGTTTCACTGTTGTTTTAATCATAGTTTAGTTACCATGGAGAAATATGCAAGTTAGCATTTATACACAGAAGTGAAATTTATGCTGCATAGATAATAGCCTAAATTTAGCTTGACTTAAGTTTACCACTTCCTTTTTTTTTTCAGCAAAAAAGAATAATAATATATCACATATATCCATTAACAAGTTAATTTCTTTAAACGCTACTGTTATATTTTTAGAGAATTTCTCTTCTCAGGCATCAACGGACCACTTCTGTCAATGTGGCTTCTTCCAGTGCCGAACATAATAGAACATATTACATGTGATTTGCTTGAACTGTGTCATCCTGAGGTTTAATAAAAGACTTAGCTAACTTTGAAATGCATCATGAGGTGCAAAACTAATATTCGGACACGTTGCATCTTGTTGGGTTTTGTCAAGGACTATTATTTTGTACTGAAAATCTTCAAAATATGTCCGGTGGTTAATGGGGCCAATCGGATCTCAGACTCCAGCCATAGTTTTGATGACCATTTGGATATATTTTCTCTAAGGGAGATTCTGAGACAGGTCTTTGTCATGTACCGTTTCGATCTTACTGTCCTCTCAGCTGGGTAATAGATTTTTCACCCTGAATTAAGAGATTCGTTTGTGTGGAATCCAGCAACCGGGAGCTGCCTTTCCTGCCATTTGCTTTGCCCGGTACCTCAGAGCGAAGGCTAAGTTTTCAAGGACAAACGTAGTAAAACTGTCTTGATCCAACATGAGGTCCCCCAGCACGGAGAGAGAGCAGCAGATCCCTTTCAACACCAGCTGTTCTCACAGATATAGATTGCTGCAGTGAAATTTTCTTAATATAATTCAGGAAGCTCTAGAGAATTCTCCAAAACAACTGTGCCAACAAGGAAAATGTTGAATTTTTCATCAGCTGCCCAATGCTGAGAGTTAGTGGGCAATCCGTTCATTCATGACCAGATGTTCAGTGTGGTAACGCTCTGCAGTTAACTTGAACCCTGTGGCCTGTTTACCATTGGCTGCAAGGACATTGGCAGCAGCCTGGCATTGGAGAATTGAGGCCCGCACAAGCAAAAGACCGAAGTGTGTTGTCTGTGGCTTCCTGGTTTTCACCAGCGACCAGACAAGGTAGGGAGTGTTGACAGAGGGGAAGGACATCACATCAATCATTCTGGAGGCAAGAAGAATTTGCTATAGGATTGTGTCTTGGGGGAACAGTTGGCAAATTCTTACACTTTTTTTTATTTGGGAAGAAAGGCAGTCTTTGTTTAGTTGGACAGATTTTTTTTTTTTTTTTAACCTGTGTCTAAACCATCAAACTTTTCGTGGTGGGGGCAGTAGGTGTGGGTGGTTAAGACAGTAAGAAAAAGGTTTCTAATTTTAAACTAGGGGAAGTCAATGAAGTTGACTCTTAATACTGACTCCTTACTGGGTCCAATCTGGAATTGGGAACCTGTGATATTTTTGCCCTAGGTAAACTTTCTTCTTATAGGCGGTGAATATTTAGATCTTCCATTCATACAGAGTCACCATTTCCTCCATATACATGTGTTGCACCCAGGACTTTTTTGTGAGCTGTTTTAAATAACAGTGTTTAGGGAAAAGAGGGAGTAGATGGAGTAGGGGTTTTCAAAGAAACACTGTGATTTTCTACCTTGGAAAGGATTCTTCCTTGAAATGATTAGCTGTGTTTGATTCTGGAATTGCAGCATGCCAGGCACGGGGAGGCAGAATTTCATAACAGATAGCTCAGATGGAGGGCTCTCTTCTTTTCACCACCATGGCATTGCACAATACTTTTTTTTTTTTTAATTGTGGTGAAATATACGTGACATGAAATTGACCAATTTAACCAACTGCATGATAATTGTAACTATTATTTCAAAGCACTATGGGCAAAGGAAAGAAAAAAAAAATCTTTGTTATTTGACCACTTTACATTTGTGGCTTCAACGGTACTATCCCAACAAGAAGTTGGCCTTTGTTTACTTGAAACTAGAACAGAAAGTCACATCATGGTGGAAGCGTCTTTTTTTTGAGACGGGTGGTTTTCTCTTCCTTACAGAATCCTTGACTCCCTCTGGCACAACTCTAGTGACAGCCATTTGTGGGGGCACACAGAACTTGGAGGGTCTTTGGAGCAGAAAACCCTTGGACTAATAATACTTGTGTTGGCAGAACTTTCTGCCCTTGGTGTACAAGTTGCAATGAACACTTCTTCGCATTTCCTGCTTACAGAGAAAGCAGGTTGCATGTCGCCCTGAGATAGGGAAATTTCGCATTACTCCCATTTAAACCTGAACCTTGCCAGCCCTTAGAAGCACACCGAAGGAGTGTGTGTTTCATTTGTCTGGGTGATTCCTTTGAAAAGTCCCTTGGCTTGGGAACGTGGAAAAAGGAGGTTTTGAATTACGGCAGGCAGGTACTGACTGAGGGCTGCTGAGACGCATGGAGAAGGCGCCGTGTTGTTTTCTGGGATGCTAACTTGCTGATAGAAACGCGAGAACCAGTTTATAGTAGCTCTGACACCACTGTTACCTTTCTGCAGTCCCCTCCAGCTGCTCCCAGCCCTTCGGATGCCTCCGCCATGCACACAGTTTGTTCTTGGGTGTGAAAGCAAACAGTATTTGAGTTGGCAGCGACTTCTCTTTCAGTAGAGTTTGCTGCCTCGGCAAGAAACCGCAGCAGGAGCTCTCTGCTGCTGAAGATTTCCACTGGCAGGATGGCCTTTTCCCACATTTCCTTGGTTTAAGGAAACAGATTTTTGAACTTTTTTTTTTAAAGACAAAATGCCAACATTTAACAGCTGGAGTTAGTATATAATTTATGGTTTTCACTTTATGTTCTTGTGGATGTATAAAAATTAAAAATCCGCAATTATTGTTACATTATGCAAGTTTTTGCAAAAAGGGTGATTAAAAATAGACCCTCTGTTATGGGGAATTCAAGAAAGTCATTGTTACCCAAACAGGTATTCTCAATTATTCTATCTTTAATGGTTTTTAATTGTTATAATTTACTCATATTCTTTTACATCTCTCAGAGGAGATGTTTCTGAAAGCTCTTTGTTTTTCCTTTAAGGAACAAGTAGGAGTTTGTTCATTTGAACCTCTTCAGCTTTTTAAAAAAAAAAAATCGTATTTTTTATTTTTTTACACGTCAGCGTGTTAATCCTCACTCTAGGTAACCCTTCTTGTCACAGAGGATCTGCCTGGAGAATCTTAACTCTAAGAAGCATTCTCAGACCTGCTACCTGTCAAGGTGTCTAGTCTTTGTCATGGAAGTTATCCAAGCCTTTGTTACGCCACAAAACCTACCTCTTGGGCAAGCTGCAGTTTTCCTGTATTTCCTTCCTGTGAAGTTCATCTCCACACCTTACAGATTTAGCATGTATATTCCTCATTGGCTGGAGGCCTTGGTTGAATTGGTAACTTATCAGAATCAGGAAAGAATGCAGCCAGCCAATAAAAAGTGACTGAATGCTACCTCGAGACAGGTAGTATTTTTGTATTTTTGTCCCGTCAATATACAGAGACTGGGGGGGGGGGTTCTGTTGTCATCCTTACTTCTTTTTCTATTGATAAAGACTCCGAGAACCTTTATTAACACCCCCAAAAGCCACACCTTTAATGAAAAAGTGGCACTAGCATTTGTGCTTTGTTGGTTTCTCAGAAAATAAAATAGGAAGTGAAAAGGCCATTCTCCTTGGTACAGTGTGTTACTATAAAGATCATTCGATCTACGTGTTAGATTTAGGGTCAGAACATTAGCTGTGATGAATAACAAGGGACAAAATTTTTCTTTTCTTTTCAAGGGTAGTGGCAGTTAATCATTTTTATCTGCCCGCCTTGTAGACTTGATTAGATTTATGACGTATGGCGCATGTTTATGGCATTTTTATTATATGTTGTTAATTTGTTGTAACTGCCACTGCATTTTTTTCTTCTTCCTTTTTCTCCCCAGAGGACTCTTGAAAGCAACTAAGTGTCAACTGTTACCTTGTGCTTTGGGAAACTTTACTTAATTTTTAATTTTAATAAAAGGCATAATAGCCTCCTGGTTGAAAGAAAAAATGCCCACTGTTACAATGTATATCTTACTTCACACGAGAGGAAAATTTGCAGTGTGTTCTGTTAAATACTTGTGTTTTTCGTTGTCGATGAAGTGTTGCACACTCAGTCTGGGTTGAGAGAATGCACACTGATCAGTCATCTCACCTGAAACCTAGGTGTTGAACGTGCACTAAACTGTGATTTTCTTTATTACTGGAAAGTCATAGATGTAGTTTTCAAATCACGGCTAGGTAAGACAATTGGACGTTGAACATTTAAGCTGCTTCAAGAGTCAGGCAGTTGAATGATGCATTTTAGAACAACACTCTTTTTTAGCTTACTAGCTCTCAGAATGGATATGGAATCTGTTAAATATAGAGGCAATTCTTTAAATAAGGCCGACAGTTAAAATTGGGAAGCAGGAGAATTAGATTGGAAATGATTTATGATGAGTCTACAGGACATTCAAAAAATAAAGTTAGAAAAGGAAATCCACTGGCTGTATTGGCTACATGACAGCAAAAGATTTTTACTTTTCATCCCTTTTGAATTGGCTGGATATATAGGCAATGCATAGAAACAGACTTGCAGGCGGAGAAATTGATGGATTTTTTTGTTGTTGTTGTTAGTGTATGTTCTGGCTTTGCTTTGGTATTGGCGTTATAAGCCTCTGACTATAACCAAGTCAGTTTCTTGTTTTGACAGTTACAAACTTTTTCAATAACAGAGAACCACCCATTCTCTTAAGAGCATTAGACATTGAAGTAAATAGAAGCTGAACTGAACAGCAGCTTTGTTTTTGTCATACAGCAGGAACATATGGGTCCTTAATAAATACCATTTGAAGATGACATGGGTGTGGTTATTGAGCTGATAATGTGTAATAATCACAGATGCATTTGTCACTTCCGAGAATTGGTATACGTTTGTTCACACTCCACTGTAAGGAGTTTATATATATTCTGTGGAATAAACAATATGAATTCAAGGGGGGCAGATTACAGGCAATATTAAGTCATTTAGGTATGAGGTGGTTTCACTGACAGCCAAAACTTGTTCTCACGATGACTTACTAAAGCATCTAAAAGGCTTATTTATAATGGGCAAAGAAAAGAAGTATATTTTTAGGTATTTTAGGTATAAAATCCTTGATTGTTCCAATTGTATCGACATTAACTTAACCAAGGCAAGGTGATACGCTCTCTAACTAGTAGGTGATCAAGTTATTAAGCCGGTGTTTGACTTCGGTGTTGCAAGAGATGCTTGACGCCCAGGAGGGCGCAGGGGATGATCTTTTGATTCCTTCACTTGTACCCTATTCCTTGCTTATGGATCTGATAGCTCGGGGTATGTCTGAATTTGCTGTAGGCAATTTTGAGAAGACATAAGTTCATACTCAGATGCTGTCTTTAGAAACTGAGTGTTTAGAGAAGTGAGATATTTCTTTACCCCCATGGAGAGTTTAAGCTACAGCCTCCTGAAGAGGTAAGCTTGAGGTATTTGGGTTACGGGAAGAAATGTGGTTTTCTGGTTCTTGGGAACAGAATGAATAAGCAACAGAGACCAAAAAGCATGATACTTGAGAAGAACAATGAATAATTCCCTTTGGCTGGACGTGGAGTTCATAAAGAGGAAGAGAGAAAATGAGTTGGAAAGGTAGCTGACATACTACCATGGAGAACTTCAAACAATTCACAAGCAAGTGATTTATTTGGTACCATTAATTAATAATAGCAGATAACATTTGCTATGGACGAGGCATCAAGCATAGTGATTTCCAGCTCATTATATTTTACTCTTTATATGAACCCAACAAAGGGGTTACTATTACTATACATAGATTACCATACGGGTGAGGAAATTGAGTCGTGGAAAGGGTATGTGATCTTTCCAGAGGCATAAAGCAGTGAGATGGAGCCATGATTTCCGGTTGGCTCTGTGACTCAAGGACCAACCTTTGAAGATTCTGATTACACAGCCAGTGGGCGTGACCAGGGTTTTTATGAGCACAGATCTCTCTTGGTCAGAGCGGGACTCCGTGATAGTTCTTTTGTCATCATTTCATAGAATATAGTGGGGAGCCCAAATTAGAGGAAATTGTGATGTTTCTGGAGAGCCAAAATCTGAGTCTTTCAACTCTGGATAGCTGAAAAGGTTGGAAAGACAGTGATGGGGGGATGTGTATAAAAACCTGTGAAGTTTTATCCACTGGACTTGATGTGAAGGTGACGGATGAGTGGGAGAATCAGTGTTCCCAGCACTTGTTCCCAAAAGAGGAGAGGGACAGGCTGAGTGGAGGTTTGGAGACCATGTTAGGTGCAAGAGTTAATTTCAGGCAGAATCTTTCTGGAAGATGATGAAATACACATTGAACATAACCTTGGGAAGGTAGTTGGGCTGGAGATGCGGATTGGAAGCCAAGGAAATAAGTGTATATATATAGAGAGAGAGACTGGTACATTTAGTGAGGGGGGAGAAGAAAGACTGGCTGGAGAAGGAGATCAGGAAATAAGTCAGCCTTACGAGATAAAGAAAAATCTTTCTGCACATTGGAGATGACAGATTTGTAGGCCACGCTTCAGACACATACCTATACATATTCATGTTTGTATACGTATTCATGTACATATTTATATATGTATTCCTATATACATTCATATGTATCACTGTGTATTTGTATATGTATCATGAGCATGCACTGTTCCCTTAAGCACACATATGTATACTTGGGAGCCTTTCCCACCTCAGTTAGCAAGTGGGGAGAGGCTAGGTATCAGCCTGTCCCAGGAGTGGCCGACTCGGGAGGATTCTGCTCCGTGGTGCTACAACTTGAGGGCAGTAGAGGAAAGATGGAGTTCCGTTCTAGAGTGTGTGAGGTTCAGTCCAACACATAGAATTTTATACCCCCCCCCCCCACAAATGCATTCCAACACAGAAGTCTGACTGCTTTAAATGCTATAGTAAATGCTAAATGATCTATAATAGGATTTTACAGAATTCAGCAAGATTACCATTATGTTGTGAAATATGGGCTAAGAGTGTGGTCAATAAATGTGTTAACTTTTCATTTGGGGTGATATTTTTCTTCTTTGAAAATCCACTCATCTGCTAAAATGCATATGGGAAGCTCATTGCTTTCATTGCTTTTGCCAATGATTGTGGTTAAGAATTTTTTTTTCTTCCCTATACCTCTTCTTAATTACTAATAACGGTAACAGTTAAGACTTCCAGGTCTTTAATTTTTTTTTTTTTCCGATGACCAAAGAAATGTTATTGCTAAAGTCTGTTTGGTAATATTGATTGGAGAACGAGATAGTACCCCCCCCCCTTTTCAAGTTGCCACAAAGTGATTTCCTTTCAGAGTTCTATAAAATGTCAACCTGGCAAAACTTGCCTCCCACATTGGTAGACTTCAGTTTCTACTTCTTGTCTTGATTCCTTACGTTGGACATTTACTCAAGGGTTAGAATGGTTTGTAACACCTTAAAAAGCTTCGGGGCCACCCAGTACTCATACTGCCAGTACTATGAAATTCATGTGAATCCTTTACAGGTGGTGACACTCATTTTAAGAAAATAGATTTAGCAAAACTGTGCAAGTCTTCACACCAGTGTCAACTTTGGGATACCATTCACATGTCTCCTGGGAGTCTGTAGTTGGCCATGTTACTGAGGGCTTTGTCATGATGATTTGAGAAGTCATTAATCAACTGAGGTCACCCTGACTTTTGAGATTCTAATAAAATTGGCTTGAGCCTTTATCTTATGCCCTGTGGGAATTCCAGTAAGAATTCCTGGAGACTTCATTTTCCTGATTGATTTTGGTTAAAGAACTCTCGAAACTCTCTCTTCTCACTACTGTTCTCTTTTCTCCTCTTGGAATTGGAAGTTAGCTCTTGTTCATAATTTCCTTCCACACAACTTACAGAGGACATTGGAGTTTAGGAAGTTCCAGGAAGTTTGCATCAGAGAAGTTTAGAATCAAATGTTCAACAGCACTGTTCTTAAAATATGTATTTGCCCCGGCTAAATTTGACCTTGGACCACTTTCTGCATAGATGATGAAGCCTAACTTGTCCCTTCTCCTGTTCTCCGCTCTTCCCTCCTGTTATTTTCTTTGTTCTCACCTCTCTGTTTTCTGTTATAACCTGCTCATATTTCTTAAAAACAGCAGTTTAGCTTTCTCTTTCTGGTCAGCATTTTCTTCCAAGCTGGTTCCTGTGGGCCCTGTCTCCCACATTTCAGGCAATGTATCAAGAAGGCACTGCTCACTGGTGGAATGATCACCTTTCACCTGTCTCCTTGTGTATGCACTACCTCATTTTCTTCTCCTTCAAATGGAGCAAAAACTAAGACTACTTTGCATAGAGAGACATGTTAGGGTTTTATTCCAGTTTTGGCCTTGTCCATCAAGCTCCATTCTTTTCAACTTCTGAATCCTTAAATCAGCCAAATAGGTTGTGTCTTGATTTGCACAGAGGACTTCAGAGTGCGAGCCCTAGGGGCGCCTGGGTGGCTCAGTCGTTTAGCATCTGCCTTCTGCTCAGGGCGTGATCCCGGAGTCCTGGGATCGAGCCCCACATCAGGCTCCTCCGCTGGGAGGCTGCTTCTTCCTCTCCCACTCCCCCTGCCTGTGTTCCCTCTCTCACTGGCTGTCTCTCTCTCTGTTAAATGAATAAATAAGATATTTAAAACAAAACAAAACAAAGAAACAAAAACAAAGCGCAAGCCCTAAATACCAGCCTTTTTTTTTTTTTCTGCATTGATTTTTATTTTCTTCTACTAGGCCAATAGTCTTTCTCCTCCAGATCCTGGGGCAAAAACCCAAAATCTCAGCCTCACAGACTCCCTAGTTTATAGGAATATTTAACAGCATTTTATTTTATTATTATTTTTTAATCTTTTGTTAAAGTTTCCCACTTCACATGGCATGCTTAAGCAAGTCTTCTGTGGTCATGAATTCTCTCCTATCTTTGGAAATTAAGGATGTTAATGAAAGTGGTGCCTTTTGATGCAGAGCTAGCTGAAAGCATTTTCAGTGAGTGAGCCACCTGGAGCCAATTCATATCCTCATGTTGCTCTATCATATCGTGTCAGCCAGCCTGGCCATCTTACAGTTAGAGGAGGGACATCAGACAATTTCCTGATGTTGTTATCTTTTACAGTTTTCCCAGTGACGTGCCTGACCTGGAGTTACAAACACTCTGAAAACTATCCATCAAGCTTGAAATGAACACAAATTGGTTACTTTACATATTCCGATACCCCCAATGTGAATGTATAAAATCTACTCATCTCCAGAGGAGTGGTTCCCGGTGCCTGGGGTCCCAGAATCCCAGGCCTTTGGGAAATATAATGCTCAAGTATTTCAGGATTTACGTTAGGATGGAGTTAGTTGTAAGCAACAGAAAGTCCAGATGAGGCAGGCTTAACCAGACTTAATAAAGTCCTTATTAGTAGGTAGACCGCAGGAGACTTGATCCAGCTCTCTCTGCTGTTTTCCACAGTGTTGGTCTATCAGACTGGCCTTATTTGCACTTGTAAGATCGTGTCTGGCAACTGTTAGGTTATAGATTTCCTTGAACATGGCCAGAAGGACAGAGAAATAGGGAATCTTTTGTTTAAAATTTCAGGAAAATTCTGGAAACTCGAATTGGAGTACTTTCCAGCCTGTTAGGTCCACCCCATGGCCAGGGAGGTAGAGGATGTTAATTAGCATAACCAAGTTAATTTTTTTTTTTTTCCACCACTGGAGCCAGGGTAAAGTCCACTTCCTCAAAATGGCCTGACTCTCCAATCGTCAGTCGGTCCCATTTGGGAGGGGGGTTTGGAGGAAAAGGATGTTACGTACCAGCTTCAAGTGTATATACTTCAGTGAGCTGTTTTTTAGGTTTCAGAAGACCCAAAGTTAATTCAGTCATTTGCATGAGATAAGACTTGTGGGGTTAACCAAACCGTCAAGTTTTTTGGCTTTTGGCCATAAATATTTCAATCTGTGAGCTCTGATCAGCAATTTGGTAGATATTCTGTATGAACTAATACTTAACAAATAAGCATGAAAACTTAGTGTCTGTGTGGGTGGGAGTGCTTGGAATTTAATAAAAATAGTTCATCCTGGTTTAAAAAAAATCGGGAACCTCTTGTCTCAGCCTTCTGAGTCAGTAGCAGATAAAACTAATTGTAATTCACCTGAGAAGTGATGACCAGTTGAAATACTGTGCTGGAAAAGACGACCTTCAGTTGTACGCGTCTTATTTCCAAAGTTTAAAATTCAGCATTTCAAGTCCTTTTTTTTTTTTTTTTCCGATACAGTAGGTTTGAAGTTTTACTAGCTTGTTTTAAAAACATTAATCATATGGAAAGAAAAAGATGATGAATTTTTAACACTGCTATGATGGTATCTATGACTCAACAACAGAAATTGTTGTTCGTGGAAGACCACAATACAATTCTGTCTTGGGGGAAAGGTTTAGTTGAAAGATGGCAGAAGAGCTGTATATTCAGGAGTAATGGGAGATGAATATGGTAACGGAAGATTGTTTTACAAGAAGACGTTTTTTAAAAAGACAATAGCCAAACTGTTGAGGAAACCTTGTTGTGAAAGAATAAACATTGTGTATATCAAACATTGAAGAGGATGGAGTGTCATCAAGAGTAACATGAACTCATTCTAAGATGCAGGAAGTCTCTCGTGCTCAGTGCACTTTGGAAACATTTCCATCAGAGTAAAGGAAGCCAAGAGAATCTTCTTCCAGTCATATTGGATACATTATCAGTGCAAAGAGATACTTGCTCTGAAGCATTTGGCCTGGACTCATGCTGAGCCTCTTGCACTCGTGCTATTGTTTTACCTGACTTGCAGCCTTGGTTGTTTTGGACTGACTGTCTCGCCAGTTGCCAGGCTACGAATTCTTGGCTGGTGCAGAAGGGTCTTACGGCTGCAAAGTAAGAACCCGCTGCTTCCCCTGGGAAGCTGGCCAACCTGATGTTCTTGGGTAGCCTGCCTGACCTTCTGTCCACTAGGGGTCCACATTTCAGACTCCTCTGCCACCTCAGAAGACTGATCGCTGCATCTGGATGTCTTATTTACATAGTCTTCAGTTTTATATCCCAGCCTCTCCCTGCCTGCACCCGTCTCCTTGGTTGATTATTTTTCCAACATGGCCATTTCCACGTATTCTTCACGTTTTTCTGATTTTGGTCTAAATACCACCTATACTTTATTTGCTTTTATCCCCCTTGAAGTCCCTGTTTTTGTTAGAATATGTCTATTTAAAAAGGAAATATTCGACATCATCTCTTAAAAGGATAAAAAAAGCCAACAAAAAACAACAGTATCAGTTACCAGAGCCTGATGGTAACCGAAAATAAATACTGTGCAGACCAGAATGATGGTATACCCAGGAGCTGGTATCATTTTTCTCTAAAGGGCCAGGTAGTAAATAGTTTTGGCTTCCAGACCCTATGGTTTCTGGTGCAACTGCTCACCTCCTGCATTGTAATCCCAAATCAGTAAGAACGATACATAGATAAATGGGCATGGCTGTGTCCCAGGAAAACTATGGTCACAAATTTGATTTTCATGTAAATTTTTCATATGAAATATTACTCTTTGATTTATTTTTCTTGTAATCATTGAAAAATATAAAATCCATCCTTAACTTACAGGTATTACAAAAATCAACAACAGGCCAGGTTTGCCTACGGACCGTAATTTGCTGACCCATGGCAAAAGTTCTCTGTATTCTGTTGCCTACTTCTCCCTCAGGTTTCGGGCCAGAGAGGTTTGCTCTTCGTTAACAATACACATTAGCATGTATTAGGTGTCACACCAGGGCCCAGATGAGGCTTTGTCCTTGACATCATGAGAACAGGCAAGAGGGAATGGGAAAGAGAACTTCCAAGTATGCAGTGCAGTGCAATTTGCTGTCATGTCTGTACCATGTGAAATCAACAGAATGGTTTAAATCTAGAACTTTAAGAACTATTGCCTTTGTCCATTTGTTCTACTCAATTGTCCTAAACCTCACACAGATGACTTGAAGATCGAGATTCAAATAGCACATAAATGGAGTGGTAGAGAAAGGAAGAGTTTTCAACCTTACCGCTATAAATAGCCAAGATCAGTGATAGGAGAGGAAGGGGTGAAAAAATGGCTGTTTTTGATAAAAGAGCAAATACCCCAAAGAAGAACTTCTGAGACCAGAAGTTGGCAAAAACTTGAATATTTTGCATCAATCCATTGCCGTCTCTCCTTTTTCTGTAGTCTCAAAGTGTATGATACTGCATAGTATCCATCCCTCTCCCTGTATTACCTTCTTTGGTATTCGGTGTCACATTATTCCCTTCCAGAAGTTTCTAACGTTCGTATTCCTTCTTCCCTGGCAAGAAGAACAAGGAAAGTAAGTGATCAGCGATAGTGTCTCTTTATCCAACCGCCTCTGTCCATTTGTGCTGATTCATTCAGTGCTTATCCTCCAATACAGGCTTTTTTTGGGGGGGGTGGTTCTTGATTATACTTTATGTACAGTTTGGGTAGGATTCCTTGAGTTATTTCTTGGGAAGATTCTTTATTAGAAAACCAGGACCAGTGTGGCTTCATCTTATAACTTGAGATAGAGGTCTGGAGGATACAAGAGTTTCACTGTTAGCAACCTCTGGATATCTCCTATGCTTTGTATTTGATAGACAAAAACATCAGTTTCTGAGGAAGCACTTATATGGAGCATTCGTAAGGTAATAACTATTACTATAACCTAAAAAGTAATCAGTCTTCATGTTACCAGCACACACACACACAAAATGACTTTTAATTCAAAACAAGCTTCTTAAAACAAAGTTGTTTTTTCAAGTACCTTTACTTTCCAATATCAACATGAATCAAGAAATCTTATACCAGGAGTATTAGCTGATATGTTCTCAAGTGTGGTAGTGTAGTTGTTAAGTAATTACCCAAGTTGGGAAAAGGGATCTGGTTTCAAATTCTGGCTAAGCTACTTAGTAACTTTGTGACCTTGGGAAAGTTTTTTAATCTTTGTAAGCCTTAGTTTTCCCATTGAAGATGGAAGTGAAGAAGCACCTACCTACTGTAGGAATGGAAGGTATCCTAGTTTATCAGATCCTTTTGGGTTAAATGGAATTTTGCAAGAATAGTTTTGAGCACAGTGCATGGTATATCAAAAGTAATGTTCTCTTTATGTGCTATTTATTTACCTAATTAAATAGAAGTATTTCAGATTATTATTATTTTGCTGGGTGCCCAAGCTAGAGTTAAACACAAGGGGATGTTTAACTCTCAGAGTCACCAGGGCTGTAAACAGCCATCTCACCTTTCTGCACTGTAGATGTCTCGGTTTGAGATCATTTTCTCTTATGTAGCAAGGAGGTAGGCATGGAGTTCATACAAGACGAGAATTTGGGTGACTTCACATCAGTGAGTCTCTTAAAGTTGCTTAAACCCAGGAAACACTGACTCACATGTTTTAACACCTTAACATCAGTTCACTTGCACCTGCTCACCCGTTCGCCATTTTGTTTTTTTCTGCAGTTTTTATTAATTTCAAAAATGAAAAAGGAAGAAGAATCTCTTCTGCATTTCACTCACTTTTAAGTTTCTTTTGGTAAAAGATGAATAAATATGATGGTTATCATTGTCCTTCCTTCTTTCTGTCCCAGTCACTTTTTTCTATTTCTTACATCAGCTTCCACATCTGGAGAATGTCTGTGACCTGTAGAAGTCCTCCTCCAGCCGCATTTGGTCTGTGAATTGAGAGAGGGCCATAGCGTAAGGCCATCAAAGGGGCAAGAGGAAAAGGTTAAAAGAAAGTTAAACCAAGAACTGATTTACATGAAGTTGGAAGTTAAAGATGGTGGTGGTATTTTTCTTGGGCCTTCTTTTGGGGGAGAACAAATTCTAAGCATAATTGACTATTTAAGCTCAGTTGGGTTCATAGGTTCACAGATTTTAGGTTGATATATTTTATGAAATGGCTAAACCAGAATTTGGAACCAGGTTTGTGTTTCCCCAACTTGGGGAACGTAAACTACCATTGTTTTGGAACATATTAACCAGTATGCCTGGTAATTTTAAGGCACAAATTTTAAGACACGAGTCACCACTGTAAGGACTTAAGGTGAAAATACTCAAATATTCTCCAGAAATTGGTGTAGTGGGGCCAAGAGCCATATTTATCCCATTCCAGGGAGAGCCAGTGGTTTTAGTATAGTAGCTTTTGGCAAGTCAGCCATACCAGTTAGCTGCTCCTGGCCTTAGTTTACTTGTCTATACAATGGAATCAATGTTTGTAAGGATCCCGTGAAGAATCAATGTGAAATAGTTTTCTGACGTTTTGTCATAGTACACAGCCCATTGGATATCATCTGATGTAATCTTTGAAATAAATGCCCCTGGAGATTTCACCCAGTGAGCAAGGACACTGGACTTTCTTTTGTTCCTTGGATGATTCACACAGCATTTGAGAATTGGAGATTTTAGGTTGCAGTCAGTGAATCTGGCATCAGATCCCCGATTCATGTCCCCTTCCCTTCTTTTTCCCCTGTCCCTAGCATAATCAGATTCAGCATCCTTTCAAACTAGGAGAGTGAAAAAAGAAGGAAAAAATGCTCATTTTTTAAAAAAGATTTTATTTATTTATTTGACAGAGGGAGAGAGAGAAAGAGAAAGCACCAGCGGGGGTCGGGGGGGGAGGGGCAGAGGGAGAGGGAGAAACAGACTCCCTGTTGAGCAGGGAGCCAGACACGGGGCTCCATGGGGCTTGATCCCAGGACCCTGGGATTATAAGCTGAGCCGAAGGCAGATGCTTCATGGACTGAGCCCCCCAGGTGCCCCCAAAATGCTCATTTTTGAGAGTTGATGCTTTGGTACCACCAGGTACTGTAAGTTTTATGGCTGCTTTTACAAAATCCTCTTTGCTGTGAGGACCTTCTAGCCTTGTTTTTATCAATAGCCCATGGAAGTGATTTCTTCGTCTTGGTCCTTTTAATGACAATATTATTTCCAAGTGTGGAATCAGAGTATTTTAGTTGGAGAAATGGTTTAATTTCCTCACCATGTTGCAGTCTAGAATGTCTCCTTGTACTTTTTATTCTTTACTTGGGGATACATCCAAGTTCTCAGATATTAGGACTTAAATATACTGTGATAAGGTGAGAATTCACTTGAACATGCCTTTGAGTTACTTCTCTCTAGATTTTTAAGTCTCCCAAGGTAAGATATGCTATACAAAAATGTGAAAGCAAACCCCCAAACAAGTGTATATATCATTAAGGGACACTGAAATCATATACCATTTCTTCCCCATATCACACTGTTTAGTCTGCCTGAATTCCAGCTGTTTCTTTACTCAGGCCACCTTGTTGTGTCTTCCTCCAAATTTATCTAAGTAGGAGAATTAAGAGAAAAAGCCCTTGGGATTTCCTCCTTGGAGCAAGCTGGGAGCACTCCTCCCTCATTCCCTACTTCTGCTATCCTGCGTAGATATCAGTGAGCTTTGCTTTTTCTGCCCCTGTGAACACATTTGGAGGTAACTGCTTTCCCCTGATCTGGTCACTGTTGGATTCTTTTTCTCTCAGTCTTATGGCGGGTCTGGTTTAATTTTGGGGGGTGTTTCACTGGACGTGGCTAGAGTTTTTCAAAAGCACATTAGCAAGGAGATAAATTTTGCTTTAAGTGAAGGACCAAGTAGCCTTCTTGTTCAACATATTAACCTTTGGGTCTGAAGATGACTGGTAGACACGGGCAGAAACCAGAGAAAAGCAGAACATAGCTAACTTTGATGCCACTGTCTCTCTGTTCAAGGAGTACCAGGGGCTTTGCAGTTATTTTAGTTGTCTTTGGCGTGTTTAGTGCCTTCAGCTCTGTAAAATCGGCAAGTAGATGATGCTACTTTCAAACGATGTTACTCGAGAACAACCCTTGTTACTTGGATAGTTGAACAATCACAATTTTGCAGCTTTTTTTGCTACTTGCTGTAGTTTTAGGGTTCCGATACTCCTTGAGCTCATTTTCTGACAGGTTTTATGGAACAAGAATCCTAAATAGATACTTACAGGAGAGAGTCTTGTCTTAATAGTGTATGTACAGAAATACTTCTGTGTTTTAGTGGCAGTTACCCCATTATAACCCTTTATGGAGGCTCCCTGCTGAGAAAGCATTGTAGAAATGGATGTCAACCAAGGGAGATTCATTCATTCCATACGTTTTCTAATTTCAAAAAATGTACACCATCAATATTTTTTCTTAATTGAACAGTTTGTTGAACAGACGGGTGCTTTAATTATGGTGGTCTAAATTTACACACATTGCAGTGGTATTTTGCTACATTAATTACCTTACTTGTCAAGAGTAACAGGTAATTACTACATCAACTCACCCTCCTGCAATACATGGAAACAGAACTTTATTTGAACAGATGCAATAAGCCAGAGTAGAGCCACCCTGCACCTTAGTTTTCGATAAAGGATGGCAGTTCCCACGTATTTGTTTTATAATGAGCCAGGTAGAGGTAAGCTCCCCCTTTTCTTTGTGTCTGTCCCTCCGAAGTTGCAAGCCCAGAAACATTCACAGACTCAGAGAGTATGTGGACTGGAATGGAAGGACCCTTTGGAATAATCAAATGCATCTGATATATCCTTAGTATTTCGGAGAGGGGGAGTGACTTTCCTAAGACCACACAGTCAGTAAATTAGCGTCGGAAGCAGCACTGGCACGGATTTCACCCCACCAGGCTGCTACGAAGTTTAGTGCATGTTAATGAATTTTTAAAAATAATTATAGAAAAATCGTTTGGGATGGTGTACTTTGAATATTCATTCACTGCATCTCCCTTGTTTGAACCTTTAACCAGGGCTTTGGCTGCATTCGGAAGAGTATTTATCCTGTATTCTGTTGAACTGCCAGGTACAACTCCTGTCATTTGATTTCCTCTCGAGTGTACTAGTGTCAGCTTTTATGACAAGTTGTGTTAAAATTCGACTTTACCATGTTTTTTTGTAAAGGCGTGAACATTTTGGAGCATATAGGGTGCCCCTAGCAAAATTATGCAGCGTTACCTCTTCTGGTTGCCATGGCGTAGAAAGAAAGGATTTTGTTAGCTTTTAGGTGTGGTGCGGAATATACACAATGACATAATAGAGGCGGACTCTCTTAAAAGGCTTTGTCCTCTTTTTAGTCAAACACCTGTGACAGAATGACGAACTGTGGTTAACATATACTACTTACAAGTGGTTTCTCAGAGTCATCCAGGGTAGAGGAGCTCAGCTTGCAAAAAACTTCAGTACCTACGCTCCCCTTGCACCTGGCATCAGGAGTGGGGTGACATTAAAAAGAAGTTCAGTACATCGAGGGTTATGGATACAACTTGCAGAAATGATATGAAATGGCTTGTCCGAGAGGGTGGGCGATTTGAGCGGTGATTTGAGCTGTGCGAGGATCTCCTACACCTCTCCGTCCACCTCACCTCCTGATGCCTGCAATGCTGACATAGATGCCTTACTCCTGCAACTCCAGTATGTCTTGTGTATTTCAAATCACTCTGGGCTCTGCAGCTCATTATATTACTGCTCAGAGTTACTGGGTTTTACTTTCTCCTTAGTTTTTTGTTTTTTGTTTTTTTCTGTAAGTGAAGGATAGCATAGGCTAATTTGATTTAGTCCTTTATGCATCCCCCAGATCTCCTTGAGCACCTACTGTGGGACATTCATTGGCGAGGGGGATGGGTGCCTCCTGAGGAAGGACACAGAACAGATTCCTGCTTTCATGGAGTTTGCCTTCAAGTAGAGGGAGGCAGAAGGAGTAAACAGTGAGAGGGAGGAGCAGTATCTTTCCCTATGAGGGACATGCATGAAGGAAATCATATGCAGCTCAGATCTTGGGGGAACGCCACATAATTCGATCAGGAAATACATCAGACATAAGATCTAGGGGTTGAGAATGATCTCCACACACAAAGAGCTGGTGGGGGGGGCTGTCCACGTAGAAGCAATGATGAGGACCAAGCCCGAGAGCTGGAAATAAAGAGCGTGGTATGGGAGAGAAAGAGCAGTGTGGCTAGCTGCGGCTGCAGGGATGGAGCTGTGTGGGAGGGGAGGGTACGGGAGAGGCTGGAGGCGTAAACTGAGGAGAGTGCTAAAGGGCTGAGTCTTATTCTCAGACTGATGGCAAAGTACTGGAAGATAGTCACTTCTGAGTCAGGTGTCAGAATGAGCCACATGGGCGGCCGCTGGAGGACAGAGGGCAGAGCTCCCAGTGTTTCCTGGAGAGTAGACTTCCTTGGAAGAGAGGATAAAATACTGTTCCCCTGAGGTTGAGCAAGGAACTTTGGTAGAGGCCGCACCAGAGACGTACTCAGCTGGTCCTGGCCTCAGTGAATCAGAAACTCTGGGGTTAGGACCCAGAAGTCCTGATAGAACAAGCCTTCTGGGTGATTCTGATGAGGACTGGAGTTTGGATATTAGTGCCGGAAAGGACTTTCCAGTTGTTCAAACCCACTGTTGACATTCTACAGAAGATGGGACCCAGTAAAGGGGTATAGCTAAGTGGTCATCCGGGGCTAACAAGAACCTGGGTCCTTTGAACCTATTCTAGTGCTCTTTCCTCAAGGGTTTTGGAGCTAAAGAATAAACAAAACCCACTCTTTTTTTTTCTGAGAGCTAATTATGATATTTATAATGGAGGAGGTGGTTGGATTTTTAAGAAGGAGTAGCGCTGTGGTTTCTGAACTGAGGCTGCCTCGTTTCTCTTGTTCCTATTTTCTCAGACC
Source organism: Ailuropoda melanoleuca (assembly GCF_002007445.2). Taxonomy (NCBI): domain Eukaryota; kingdom Metazoa; phylum Chordata; class Mammalia; order Carnivora; family Ursidae; genus Ailuropoda; species Ailuropoda melanoleuca. Next base: position 37,339,702 of record NC_048221.1, on the reverse strand, counting down.
ATTTAGAAAAGCAATTTCAGTGTGAATAACCCCTCTCCTTTCTCCCTGTCGGTAGAAAAACAAGTGTTTTGTATTAAGTTACACCATTGAGACACCTAGCAAAGGGTAATAATATTCTTTTATTTCTGAATTACTTAATATATTTGGCCTTGTTTTTGGTTTGGAAGCCCTGTTACTCCCAGATTGTGTTTTTAAAGTCATTGGAGAAACAGAGGATTACTCCAGGGCCCAGTGTTCATGCTTGCTCCTGTGTATTTTGACCAAGAGTGCCACTGGAGAATATTCCTTTGGAGAATCTCTTTACCCTCCACCCAGTCCCATCTACCTGGCTAAGTCCTGCTTGCCTTCAGTGTCTTCAGCTTACAGATTATTTTTGCTCTGAAGCCTTTTCTGACCTCTTATGCTTAGGTCAAATTTGTATGATAAGTTATTCCCATGCATTTATGTTGGTTTCCTGGTAGACTGTGGGCCTCATGGAAATGGAGACCTTCCTTATCTCTGTTCCAAGCTATGTTCAGCTTCAAACACAGTGTTTGGCCCACCGTTAAGTCCTGAAAAAGTAACTGTCAAGTGAGCGCTTTCCCTCTTCATTGAGGATTATCTGTGACGCTATTTATCAACAACAGATTTTTGGGAGACATGGTGGTGGGTCTTTTCTAAAAGAAGTTTACACAGAATAATAAGGCATGGTCCCCTGGGGTCAAGATGGGAGACGTGTAGACAAAGCCAACATGGAGTATTTATTTACAGTAACTCCTGATGAAGTCTGCGAGGTGTGAACTGTGTTAGTCAGGAGGTGTTATGCTAAGCTCCTGTGTCTGACAACACACAGATTTCAGTGGCTTAACGTCATAAAGGTATATGTTGTACTCCTTTCCTGTCAGTGCCTGTCCCCTGAACCTCCTCCACCTTGTGCTTGCCACAAGGAACAAGGGGTCTCCACAGTCTTGGGGGAAGAGGAACAGGGAGCAAGTTGATTATTCAGCATGCCTGTAAGTGGTAACGCCTTGCTTCTGCTCCCATCCCTTTGACCAGAAATCAGTCTGGGCCAGGGAAATTGGGCAGTGTGATCTGCCTGTGTCCCCAGGAAGAAGAAAATGAAATGGAGTTAGTGATCATGTGATAGGCCCAAACAACATGTTACTTTGGTTTTAGCCACTGGGGTTTGATCCAAAGGAAGCGTAGCACCTTTGGTCTTGTAACCTGCTCGTCAATAAACACCCTTGTTCTCCCAGAGATCAAGAGGAGCAGTAGCCCTCAGAGGCCCTTGATTTTTGCATGTCATGAGGAGAATGTCTTTCATTTAAATCCCAACTAAGAGCCCATCTTCCTCTGAGGTTGGGCAGGGCGATTTGCTCATGAGCCGGGCTGTAGCGTGCATTCACTCCACTATCTGATGAAATCTTCTATCCCAAGTGGCAAATTAGTCTGACGACACATAGGTTGGCTTTCATATGGCAAAGCCTGTCTTTGTGTACTGTAATTGACCCTATTTTTCTCTTCTACTGAAGGTGACAGGTTTGGAGAGAAGAGTTCACCTGTGGTAAGGACTAACTACATTTTTCCACTTGCCATTTTTAAGGGCTTGCAGAGGGCCCACAGGCAAAATGTTAGGTCTTAAGAAGAAAACTAAAGTTTCCTTTTATGACTTTAGTTTTGTGTGTGTGTGTACTAATCTTGGTTTATTCTTGTCCAGAGGATGATAGGGGAAATTTTTCATGATACATTAAGTGAAGGAAAAATATAATGAAGTGTTTACTTTATGATGCCTTATTATTTTTACGAAAGATATGTTTTTTTCTCCCATTGTCTTGCTGACCGTGTTGGTTCTCAGAAAAGGAGCTGAATTCTTTACAGTCCTCAGTCTCCCATCCTGCCATCCTTCCCGTTCAGTGAGAAGCTTGGCTGGACCAGTGGAGAGATCTGCCACGGCTGGATTTTGAGGCCCTTGTACGGGCCAAGGGAAGGGTTTTGATCTTTACTCTGAGAGTACCGGGGAGCCATTGGAAGTATGCAAGCAGGGAGTGCGTGCCGTATAGATATGCACGCATGTGGGGCGTGTGTGTGTGTGTGTGTGTGTGTGTGTGTGTCTGTCTGTCTGTCTGTCTGAGAGTGAGATGGATGGAGAGAAGGAAAACAATAAATGATGATCCCATTTGCTGTGTGTTTTTTGGCTGTTGGGAAAGAGCCTCCACAGGAGAGTGAGTGTGAAGACAGCATGGCGCCCTTCTCCCAGCTGACACGAGAGAGAGGTCTCCTCCCTCTTTGTGCACAGAAGTTACTTGTCAATCAGGAGCTTACCATCCCAGCTTCAAAGCAGGCAGCGCTTTGGGGGTAAATATTTATGAAATGCCAAGCTTTGTGATCAAGGTGTATTTTGTTTTTAATGAACAAATGACTCAGAATTATTTTAAGTTATTAAAAGACAAATTATTGTGTGCCATCATGGAAAAAAGGAGAGGGTGAAAGTATAATTTCGTAGCAAGCAATTTATTGGCAGCTGTAATCCTGAAGCACTCAACCTCTTTAAACAAAATTATTTATATTTTTTTAAAGGCTTGAAGTATAAAAATTTAATTTATTTGTGGAATCCCATTGGAAAGACTGGTAAAAAAGTAAGGTGGTCTATTCATTTGCTTCAGAGAATGTTAATTGTCTGTGTAAGTGCTGTAAACACTGTGCTTGGGACATAAGAGAGAGCACTCATCTCTCAAGATACTTCTGGTCTGAAAACAAGGTGATCAAAAGCCATCAATAAATAGTATAAATGTACAACAAACTTCTTTTTCTTTTTGAAGTTCGGATAACTCTTTCAGATTCTATAACCAATATTTTAGATATTGCTTGTTTTAAAATATTGAACATACAAGAATTCTGAAGAAAAATATCACCTAGTCAGATTTCCTCCAGGGCAAAACTGCTTGTTTTACTGTTTTTTCCTGTTCGCTATTGACACATACTTTTATGCAGTTGAGGGTCTAGTGTAGATAGAATTTTTCTATCTTGCTTATTTCATGTAACATCATAACAACCGTGTGCACATATTCTCCTGTTCCCACTGTTGTTTTTAATGACTCTGAAGTATTCCTTGGTCAGACGACTGTCATTCACCTGCTCTTGTTCTCTTGTGATTGACATTTAGGTAAAACAGATTAATAAAATTTATCCATTCATGTCCGAAACCATCTTGTACACTTAACTGTTACAATAATATTGAGGAACCGAGATTTTTTAAAGAAGCATCTGTGTGTGTGTCTCTGAATTTTGTCATCCAAAAAAAAAAAAAAAAGTGAACTAAAACCTTGTTACAACTTTAGATTCTTAAGAATAATGAGGGAATGCATTTGATACATTGTCTCTGGCATTTTCTATGATTGGACACATAGCTCCTGAAATTGGTTAACAAAACACATCCTCCAAAACCAGGAAACCTGTTTGATTCTAATTTGGGGAGTCTTCATGCCTAATTTGGAAACTATGAGAGGTTGTCATTTCTTTCTCCTAGCACTCATTCTCCTAGTGACATTAGAGCCTACGTATTATTTATTTTGCTTTCTTTCATTATTTTTAGGAAGTCCTTAATGTAAGGTCACTTTAAGGTAACTTGCCTACGTTACCTTAATGCAGAGACTTGACTGTAGGGGCTGAGCAAAGCCATCAGCTTTTTCTTCTTGTTAAAAAAGTACTTGGATTTTTTTCAAAAGGCATGGGATGCCTGTAAGTGCTTCATACGGGCAATGAGCCCATGGGTCAGGCAAAGGTACGTGACATAGGGCAAAGAATGGGACAGTGGGGTTAGAACTCACATGGAAACTGAGTGCTGCCATATATCCATCTCTTGAACCTTGGGCAAAGGAAGGCTGCTCCCTCTCCTGAACATCAGTAATCAGCTCCTGGCCATCAGATATCCCAGGTGAAAAAGCTAACCAAAGACTATTTCCCATTATTTTACATAGGAAAAAATCATAATATTATGTGTCAGTATGCAACCCCCCAACCCAATCAATTTTCTAGAACAGAAGTTGGCAAAATATGGCCCTTAGGTCCACTACCTGCTTTTGTAAATAAAGTTTTATCAGAACACGATACCCATTAGTTTACTTTATTGCCTGTGGTTACTTTCTTACTACAAGGGCATTGTTGAGTTGTTGGAATAGACCACTTACAGCAACATACTCTAAAATATTCATTGTCTGGCCCTTTACCGAAAAAGTTGGTCTGTCCTTATTCTAAAATATGACTAAAGTATAGCAAAATGCCTTACAGGTGTAGTTAATTACTATCACAGTAAGCATGTAAAAATACATAAAACATTGATTACTAAACAATTAATATCTCAGCGTAGCAAATATATTTTTTTGAAATATGGCTTTTTTTTTTTTAATTCACCAAGAACATCTGAGACACATCCCCTTTGTTGCTGGCTTTTCAAAACCTCTACAGAAGTTTCTGACATTTTACCAATTGTATTGTAACTTGACACTTTCCCCTCACACATTTTATTAAAAATGTTCTATTTAACTTTGGAGAATGTCATAGAATTTTTTTCTTTTATAAGCTAGAGCCAAAAATGTTTGCTTTAGAAATAAGAATTTTCCGTAAAATTTAGAAATTAGAAGGTAAGAGGCATTCAATTAGGAAAATGTCAAGTGGATATACTGTTTGCTTATATTACATTTCTTACAGGCTTAGTATTCTCATCCGTAAAATGGGGCTCAGACCTCCCTGCAGTGTTGTGAAGATTAAGTAAGGAAAGCTACATCTGATGCATTTTCTATCCTTAGCTTATTAATTAGAGGAGCAAATAATCACAGCTGGGATTTTTCCAGATTTACAGTGCCTCTGTTTAGTTATGCTGGCCTGGAGATTCAAGTGTAACTTTGGAGCCAGGGAGAAATGAGAAAGGTCTCTTTACTTGGGTAAGAGATACTGGAGGTTACAGCAAACACTTCTGAATTTCAGAGCCTTTGCTTGGTGCAGTTTTATTTCTTTGGAACCTCAGTCTGGTGCTGGCTGGTGAGGACCAGGGGTGGTGGCTCTCTTAGTCATTGTGTTTTGGGGACCCTGGCATATTCCATTCCGAGACTCCACTATCTGCAGGAACAGGGAGTTCTCCATTGGACCTCTAGGTGCACAGTCAGGGGAAGAGAGAGGACATTAGTGGTGTTCAGGAAGCTTCAGGGTCAGAAGGAATGTAACATACCCACTTTGATCTATTTCCCCAGAACTCGGGCACAAGGCCCCACCTAACGGCAAGGGAAGCTGGGAAATAATATCCCATCTGTGCATCTAGAAAGGAGAAAGGAATTTGATGGGCATCTGGCTGGTCTCTGCCACACACTGGCCATATGTTTTTCGGTTATTATAGAGGATGAATGCTTACCGTAAATAAAGTGCTCAGGTACCAAGAATCTGAGAACCTATAAGGGGTGTTCATGGAAAGAGCATCGTTTGGAAACGGTGATGCTCATTTGAGAGAATTAATCTGTATACTTGTTGAAAATACTTTAAAAATTTAGCCTGGGATCTGGATCTGCTTCTTACCTGTTACATGCCATTTATGTATCTTGGCATTCTAAAATTGCAGATCTATTGTAAGTTTAGAAATACATACGCAGGAAGTGTTACATGTGATGGCTTTTTCATTCCCAAAGTGATCTACAGTGGACTCATACTTACTTTGCTGTTCTGTAAAATCAGAAGTGATACATAGCATTGAGTGGAATTCCTTATCATGATGCCAGAGAGAACCTTTGTTGAAATACTGCCGCTGTTACTTAATTCAAAGTGTACATTTTACAATGAACCACATCAGGAGTGTTTTCAATTTTTCAGTACCTCTAGTAGATCTAAGCGTACCTTTTTTTTTTTAAGTTACTCATTTTAAATTATGATTATATGAATATTTTAGGATTATAATCATAAAATGAAGGACAGAATTTATCATACCAAAATAGAAATTTAATTTAAAGTAGAAAGAACTTGATTGCAGGGTTTAGTAGACTAGAAATATGATGTATAAGAGGATATTGAAGAACACTTTTGAAAAAAACCCTTAGTAGTAGGTTTTTACAATAGATTTAGGGGAAAAACAACACCTCAGGTTGCATTTAGTGATGTTTGTAAAGATCACATTTGAGGTAGTTTCACAAAGATCAAACTTTTTTTATGTTGATAAAGCACATTAAAGCAAAGGAACTTTTTGGTCATTCCATGGAGAAATAATTTCAAAAAAAAAAATCTATTCAGTATCCTAAAGTTAGTGAAACTTCTTTGAGGTAGAAATTTCTCTTGACCATACTGTGATCCAGTGGCCTTGGTCACAAGTCAAGATTGCACATGGACGTATGTGGTTAAAAATATTTCCTTTAGTTTTCTTGGTACTCCTGGCATATCCTGTTACCTGTCACTTTGTCCTTGACGATATTTGAGGCAGAAAACAAGTTGAGTAGACAAGGATAGTTTTCTGATCAGCTGTTCCTTATTTTTCCCCAGTGCTTCCTTGTTATATTAGAGTTCAAATTTACTATTCATGAAACACATTTTATCAGTGACCATATCAGACAAATGGAAGCTAAGCGCTGGTTAGTATGTTGAAAATAAACACGAGGGTTCTCATTAATGTCACTGTCTGAATAATTAGTTGAGCATCATGTACTGAGCAGCAGCAAAAGCAAGCTGCTTCTCACTGGAACGACAGGCTGACAGCCACGTCTTGGAGTATGGTCATTAGTGCGCCCCACCATCAATGTCATGTTACTGTGTCAAATTAGTTAGTGTCCCCTTAGGAGAGAAGCCGGACCTACAAATTACCCTCCCGCATCCCTGGAAACGGTGTTTGCGAAACCTGCGATCAAGTGTGAGCAAATTATTAACACGGCTCATAAATTAACTAGTTTACAGGCTTATAACATTTTACAAGTAGATAATAAAGGGTAGAAAAGTTTTCCAATTGCTTTGCCCTGATGTTAGGGCTGTGATCTGCCGACTTTTCCTTGAGGAGCCCACGGCTGATGGGTTTTTTTTTTTTTTTTTAAAGAGGAGCAAACACATGGAGTGTCAGAACAAATGTTTGGAAAATGTAGACTTTAAAAGGAAGCAAGTGTAAACCCATTGAAAACAATATAATTAACTTCGTTATCTCATTGCTCTGATAAGTCGATGACAATGGCCCCCTTTCTTGTGGTGGCAGTTGCTCATTAATGAGTTCACCAATTAAGTTTGAACGATTACAGCCTTTGCCAACTGAAATTATCTTTAAAGATGTTTTTGATTCATGCTTAGCCTACTCTTAAGCTGCCTTGTCACAGAGGGATGATGCTAGCACGGCATGTTCGATTCGTGTAAGAATGAAGATTCTTAAGCCATAATATGTTTGACAAACGGTTTACACTTCGTGTAGACGACTCATACCTAGAAAACATAATGTGGAGCCATCTGGCCTGAGTTTATCTCTGATCGAGAAGAGGCATTCACTGGGAGCACCACCCCTTCACTGTCTTCTGAGCTCTGGTAGACAGGCAACCCACATAGTTTCCGGAGATACGATGTGACTATTCAAATCATAAAACTTCATACATCTCCTTTTCAGTTTCAACTTCTCTGATTAGATTCAGAAGACGTGTCGTTCGTGGATTTTTGTCTGAGTTCTCTGTTGAGGGAGACCAGCACACGTGCACACCGGAGGGCTCAGGCTTTCTACTCATTCTGGAGTTCCATTGCCCCGTGTGACAGAGCCCCTCCTGTCATCTGCAGGCCTGCATAGGTGGCATTATCATCCCCAGGATCTAGGCACAAAGGGCCTGGCCTGCAAAACCTCGCTACTGACTGCTATTCACAAAATCTTGCTGAAACTGCTCGAGGATGAGTTGACTTAGCTGTCAACAATTTCATCTTACTTGGAATTGGACTTGGTCAGTATTCTACTAAAACCCCAGCCACGCTGCGGAAGCGCACACCTCGTGCACGTGCTCACATCCGCGGCTGCCTGCTTCCCTAAGAGGCGGCCTCCCAGCCTCCTCCTGCATTCGATGTGCAACCGGAAAGAGAGCTGTGAACGGTGCCAAGTGAGATTTTGGGGTTGTGGCTGTACTTAAAAAAAAAAAAAAAACAACCCCAAAACAGGGTGCTTGTGTGCGTGTGTGTGCGTTTGTCGTTTCTACTTAGATGTGCCGGGAGAGACCAAAAGACTAAAACCCAAAGGGAAATCCTCACTGAGACTCAGGGATCAGCTTGCCCTGACTTTTCATACCACTTGTCTAATGCAGAGTATGAGCTAATGAAATGCTGTTTCTATAAGGAAAGAGGCAAAAGAAAGGCTTAGATACGTGACGGCATATTGGATGTAAAAGTCGTGTCCACAAGGAATACCCGGACTCGTGTATGCCTCGCTTCTGAAGCGTCACCATTGGCTTTTCCCATTAACCTCTTCTCTTCTCTCTGCTTTCAGTGTCCCTCCGTGTGTTGCAGTCCTCTGGCATCATGCATGCCCCCAACCAGTGACCCCCAGGCTTTTTATGGCTGTGAGACACGTTAAAAGTTCAGGGTAAGTGGCAAACAACACGAATACCGTGTCCCACTTGAAAACCGCGACCCACCTTTGCAGGTGAGCCTGTAGCAGATACGTAATTCCTCGGAAGACAGTGGAATGGCTCATTACGAAGCAGAGCTTCCAAAGCCAGCAGGAGTAAGTGTGTCGTCCTCTAAGCTCGCTCTGTGGCTTTCAAGAATAGCATCTGTAACTTGGATCGGATTTGTGGAAAGGTCATCAAATGCAGGGTCTGCAGATTTTGTCTCTGAAACAGCCCAGTGTTACCTCTTGTCAGCTTCCTGGGCCATAGAGTCGAGGTTGCGATTTTGTGGTCAACTCTGCTGCTGAACACAGAATCAACCGGGGACAGTATGCAAACAGATGGGTGTGACTGGTCCAACGGGACTACAAAAAACAGTCCGTGGGCCATATTTGACCCCAAGGCCATAGTTTGCTGGCCCCTCAGCTAAGCATCAAAGAGGGTAAAGAGGATAAAGAAGGTACCTCACTGGGTAGCAGTCTCTCTGATCTCGAGCAAACCATTTTTCAAGAAGAAATGAGAATAAAAAAAAAAAAAACCTGCCCTGACTACCACGCAGGGTGTAGTTTTAAGGATGAAACAGGATATAATGTATACGAAAGCACTTTGAAAATTTCGAAACTCCTTACGAATATAATAGATGGCTCTCTACACTCATTCTGGTTCACCCAGTGGAGTCTGCCTTCTTCACCCTTTTAATCATATTGGGCTTTCATGAGCTAAATGAGTGTGGGGGAAAGCTCTTTTATTTTCTAAGTAATGTGGTTTTTCTGTATGTTCCTTCCACTTCACAGTTGATGGACAAGCTGTTGAAATGTCTCTTCAGTATCAAATATGGATGAAGGGATATATGGGTAGATTATGGCAGGCTAATGATCAAATGCCAATGAAGAACGATTAAATTTCCTTTAATCATCAGATTCTGAAAGTGTTTTAAGATCTTCCACCTTTAATATAGTCCTTAATAAATAATAATGCTTTGGATGTCTACAAGTATGTTTGAATTTCACAAGTGTTGCATGTCAAAACAGAGAGACAGGTTCAGCAAATATGCTTCCTGGGCTAGTGGTAGTAATTAAGAAGGAAAGTCATTCTTAAACAAACAGCTTGGTGAATAGAGGAGTAATCAGAATCCCAATTCATGAGTTTCCTCAATTTTTTTTTCCCTCTCAGAAAAAATAGGGTAGTCTTCAGACATGTTTTCATATCATTATATCATATAAGAATTGTTTTCTAGTAACAGAGATGCAACTATATAAGTTTTAAAAAATGAGTTGCATATTCTCTCTCATAAAAGGTGTTTGGGGAAGAGCAGTTTGTGCTTTCTGTCTTTGCTCAAGTGTTGTTCTGTTTTCAAGGTCACATTAAGGCTGCTGGCTATCCAGCCATTGCCTCTACATCCTGAAGAAAGAGGCAGGAGTACAAGGGACAGAACGAGTGGTCCTCTCAGTTGGGGCAGGCCTCTTTAAAGAATTTTCCCTGCGGTTATAATGACTTCTATCTACTTACATCCTTTTAGCAACCCTTAACATAAGAGCATCTTGGAAGTGTATGTCCAGATAAATTCCACATTCTAGTAGTAAGGAAGAAGAGGTAAATTGCTCCCAAGCCACAGTTGTAATTCCTTATATAAAATTATAATATGAATTTTTCTTATACGTTTTCAGTGAATGTCTTCTGTCTTCCATTGACTTGTATGTAATCTCTAACTTGAAGTTCACATGTTTTAAATTTCATTTTCTTTGATTTTCAGTGGAGATATATAGCTCAGTAAATATTTTAGGACCATAGTATTCTTACTGAAAGTGCCATGGCAAATCTGAGGAATCAGTTTCTTTCCCGAGAGAGCTATCCACCAAAATTTAAGCTCGAGAATTTTCTAATGAATTTTCTCTCCTTTGGATACAAGCTTTTGTCAAAGCTTGAGTACCTGCCTGAGGTCCTAGCGACATGCGGCCTTATACCCAATTCTCTTCACACCAGTATTCGCAGGGGACATTGCTGATGGCTTTGACAGGAGAACGCTGTGCATCCTGCATCTCTGTGATTTGCTGGCTCCCACATCTCTGCTGAAAACTTAACTTTGGGTAATGGGGAGCACAAGACTCCGTCCCATTTTTCTAACTCAGATTGGCCTTACGTTACTCTTGTGAAAATTTCCATCTCATGGAATGAGTAGAATGAGACTTCTCAATGCTTCATTATATAACGTCTGCCCGTACCGGCCTTTGCTGTGCTCGTGACTCACGGTAGTTGATGCATCCACAAACATTCCTGAATGCCTGCTGCAGACATGGGGCAGTCGTGTGCTGAAGAGTGTCTGCTTTGAAGATAGATCAGCCGAGAATCAGATTCCACCTTTTCTACTTACTGGCTGAGCGACATGGGGCAAGTTACTTAACTTCTCTGGGCCACTGCCACCTCATCTGGGAGATGGGGCTAAAAACAGGAGCTGGCTCCCTGTGAGAAGTTAGTGAGGTGATGTTCATAAAGCGCTGAGTACAGCTCCTGGAGGGGAGTGGATGCTGCACCGTGCTACACAGCCCGGGTGATGGGGAGGAAATCCCTGTCTCTGAGGAGTTTTTACTGTCCTGCGGCTGGTTCGTTGGTCACTGTCTCACTGGTAGATAATGTGTATTTCACAACCCATTGCTTCCATCCCAGGATTCTCTTACAAGTTCAAGTAGAGCCTTGGGGGGCGGCTTTGATGCCCGGCTTCAAGGACTCTGCGGCCATGTGTTCTCCCGGACAGCCCTGCTAACAGAACTTAGATCTCTGGGTCCCTTTTTGACCATTTCCCCTGAGAGGTGTGCCGTTCTTTCTCTTTTCTTTTTTTTTTAATTCCGCTTTTTTACTTACTCAGGCAGTGGGCCTGCCTTGCAAGCAGAATTCACTAACTGCTTTCAAGCTGGTATTGCTGATGATAATCTGAAACTCCGTAGGGTTTCACTCCTGCAGGGTGATGCCCCAGGATGTCGATCTCGCCCTGCCTCATCCCAGGCCCTGCCTCTGTGCTGAGTCTGCACAGCAGGCCCCGGTCCCCACAGATCTTCTTGGTAGCAGCCCTCTGAGAACAGTGTCGTCTGCTCACAGAAGCTGTGGTGCGAGTGTGTCAGAGGTGGTGGCCGTGTCCACAGACGGCCCCATTGGCTGTGTGTCCCAAAGATTGACAAGTGGTGGTGCTTTCTGGATGGTGGCTGGTGGTGGTGGGGCAGTTGACTCTCTGGAAATCGTGTCTTGAAGATGTTGCCTGTTCAAGAGACTCTTAGAAGCTTTGGGCTTTGCTGTATGGTTTCCAATCTTTTATTTAGACACCATTGCCGTGCTCAGATGCCATAAAAGCCCTGTTGCCTCTGGGCCATGGTGTTCTCTTCCTGGAACCATTTCTCTGGTTCATAGGCTCACTCCCTCATTCCTTATTGCTCAGTTCAAATATCGGCTTCGTGGGGAGGTCTTCCCTGAACACCCACACTAAAGATTTCCCTCCTCCTCCCCTCCCCTCCCCTTCTCACTGTCCTCCATCCAAGCCTCTTGTTTGTTCTGAATGTACCTGTTTGCCAGGTACTGTGCCCAGGGCAGGTCTGCGTGATTCAGTGTGTCTCCTCTCCGCTGACAGTGGCCAGTGGCTGGTAGGTGTGCTCCCAGTTAGTAGTGGTGGAAATAGAGTCCATTTGGGGATTTCCCTGTGAATTTCTGTATTTTCATGATACCTAAGACGACTGCATCTGGGTGAGAGGGGAAGAGAAGAAATAAAACCACACACATCACCTTTATTATAGGAATAGAATACTGCCCCTGGGTTTTCTCTGGAAAGTTTCCACTCTATACTAAACAAGTCTTTGATACTCTGTGTGTCCCATCCAGAAAGGGTTATATATCATCTTTGCCGTGAAGACAGAATCATTTGCCGTTTGGGCCGAAAGTGTACTGTGGGTGGTACAGGTTACTTAAGGACATTGGATTCCAAGATCAAATCCCAGCACTCTCATTCACTGGCTCTTTGTCCTTGGACAAATTGCTTTCTCTTCCTCTTTCCAGGCTCTTACTTATCTGACCCATGGGTAATAGCATCACCTCACTCGTAGTATTATTGCAAGGATTAAATGAGATGATACTCATGCAGTACTTTGCACAGAGTCTGGAACAAGATAATGATGCTGTTGGTTTAGAAAGGACAGCAAAGGGTTTGGGAAGTATGCTGACAAACTCATTGCACTGTCCTGCAGTATTTTTGAAAAAGATGGGTAAAGATGGTGAAGAGCCTTGGTTCCCGGTTAATGTGCTCCTGTTTCTTGCACCAAATTCACTTTAAAAAGTGCAAAATGAGCACAAGTAGGTTCATCTGTTTTATATTCGTTGTTGATGTGTTGACTCTTGGATGTTTATGACCAGTTTCGGATAATACAGATTATAAAGCTAAAATGCTGGGAAGGTTGTTGTTTGGTGCCTGACCCACATCCAGAAACCCTTAGAAATTCAGAGTTCAGGGGTGCCTGGGTGGCTCAGTTAAGCTTCTGATCCTTGATTTCGGCTCAGGTCATGATCTCAGGGTCATGAGATGGAGCCCCACATGGGGTTCCATGCTGGGTGTGGAGCCTGCTTAAGATTCTCTCTTTCCTTCTCCCTCTCCCCGCCTCCCCTGTCCTTCTCTTTCTAAAAAAAAAAGAAAGAAAGAAATTTGGAGTTCAGGATGCTCCACTGACCAAAAGATACCAGGTTGGGGATGTGTTTTGTCTGTAAGTTAATCAGAGCTGGTTTGATCTGCCTCATGAGAGACTGTGTTTTAAATTTCCTGTAAATCCTCATTTTTAAAAAAGTATACACTTGGTGCACCTGTCCTGAAAATTCCCGTGCTTCTTTTTCGAACGAAACTCAAGTCTGCATAGGTTGAAGGGAGTTGGATGTAAATATCTTTCATTGTGAACTCTGGTTTCTTCCACCTGCTTAAGGAGGCTTGCCTGTTGTTGCTCTTTTGTTTCAGTGCGTGTGTGTTGAAGTGTGTTCTTTGTGCATTTATTGTGTGGAAGCTGGAGCAAGTCTCTGTATCCCATAACATTTTGGTGGCAAAAGATGAAGTATATCCCATCACATACTCTTATTTACATGATTTATGGAATGGCCAGGGTTTACGAAGGAATGAAAAGAGCCATTAATTTTATTAACTCCTATTGTATACCCTCTCAACTTCTAAAACATAAAAGAACCCGATTAAAATACAGTGTAAGGCATCCAGTTTGGTTCCTAATAGTTTTTTTAGTAAAGAAAAAGCTAAAATTCAGTTTCAGTCGAGGCTAAGGATTCAGGAGAAACTTTGATCAGGCACATGACAGCCTTCAGAGTGGCTTTCTCACATCTCCAAAAACATGGAACACCCCTGTCTCCAAATATCATTTCGGAAACTAAAACAATAATCACGAAAGGGGAAACCGATCCGTGTAAGGGGAGACTTGATTTGTGCCGTTGACATGGGAGGCTTGGCAGTGTGACTCAGCTCTCGTGCTGTTCTCTTCTTAATACCCGGGTGCCTGAGTATCAGCGGGAGAGATTAGGAGCTTTCTGAGGGCTTTTTCTCTGCTGTTTTGAACTGTTGCTGCCTGTCTGGGTGCGGTTTGGTGGGGCAGTCTCTCCGTGCCAGGTGGGTCTGCTTACGGTGTCAGGAGTTGAATGTCTCACTGCTAACTCTTACCATCAATAAACCCTTCTCGGGGTACGTTCTCATCCAGGGAGACCATGCCTCGCCTTTGTCCGTATCTGTCCCAAATCATTCATTAGCGGTGACACAAATCCATTCTTCCAGTCCCGGCCCGCTTCTCAAACGCGGCAGTTTCCTGAAATTCTACTCCTAGCATAAGCCGGGCCGAGGACTTCTTGGCTTTATAGAGATACACACGCCTGGAAGAACTTACACTTGGTGTTATCGCCTGTCCCTGCTTGCAGAGTTTCCTCTTTCTCCCTTAAAAAGGAAGGAGAGGTAAAAGGAGGATTTTCAAAACTCAAGAAGAAGCTCATCTTGAGAAATCCCGACGAACAGCAGTTGTTTGAGAATGACGCTAGCGTGTGAGACGTCGACTCTCTGTCAGCTACTGTCACTGAGACTTTACTCGGTGCCACCCGTGGTTCCAAGCACGTACGTACTGATGCACAAAAACTCTACGAGAGCGTTTCGGTTCTAAAAATCTGTTCCGTAGATCAGAAAACAGAGGCACGGTGAGGTTAAGTGACTCGTGGCTCACACGTCTTTGCTTATCAGAGGGAGAGCCAGGACTGGAACCCAGGCCCTGTCCGTCTGGTGCCAGGGCTCTTCACCACCGTGCTGTGTGGTCCCCCTCATGGAGATGTTTCTCACGGGCGTTGGGGTGCGGGCATGGTTTTATTTCAGCTTGAATTTCCCACTCTGGGATTGATCGTACTCTGCATGTTGAGACTTTATACTTCAGTACCACCTCACAGGCCCTGTTTGATCTTACTAGACTTTTCCAAATGCTTTCATTCTTTTTTGCTGGTACAAGAGCTATGGGAAATAAAAGTATGTCCCAATATGATTAGGAACAGGAACAACCACTTAATTGGCATTCTTCTAACTCCAGTTGGATGTGCCTGTTAAGACAGTTTCTCTATATCTTTGAGTCATTTTTCTCTGGTACATTATTCTAATTAACCTCATCTCTGTAGCCCTCGTTTTATTTCTTATTAGCCTCTGACCACCCAACAATTGATTTGTTCTGCTCAATCACCTGTGTGAAAAAGTGCGGCAAGTGAAAGGGTCTCCTTCCCAAAGCAGCAGGCCTGATACCTGGGGTGTTTTCCCAGCAAGCAGTTCAGAATGTCCCTTTCGTTCTTGGGATACATTCACCTAGAAGGCTTTTTATTTACGAGGGCGAAGCTCTGGGATCCTTAGAGGGAACACTGGCTAACAAAGTTAGAAGGTCTTTAGTTACTTGGTGGAATTACATGTTTGTAGGCTGTAGGCCAAGGACTTAGACCTTCAAAAATAAAAATTAAGTCAGAGTTTTAAAAACATAGAGTAAAATATTAGGCTTGCAGAAGTATTTAAAAGCCAGTTGCAAGGGACCACAAATAAAAACATTTTTACTTAAGGAGTTGGAGGTATCCGTGTATCCTTTTTAACACAAGCAGCAGGTCATTTTCAACATGTCTGTGTCTTAAAATACTGAGTCCCTCCATCTGTTAGGTCTCTCTGGTTACTTGTGAGGAGCATAGGGACAAAAGGGATTTAATTGACTCATGATGCTGAAAAGTCAGATGGTGGAACTAGCTGCTGGAACATCTGGACCAAGGAGTTCAGATCTTGCTAGTAAGTCTCCTCTCAGTCTCTTGGCTGTGCTATGTTCTGTGTTGGATTCATTCGTGTAGGCGTTTACCAACTCGTGGTATGATAACCATTCATGAGTCTGTTTTCATAGCGGCTCTAACAGAAAGAAATCTCTTCTCCTGAGTCGTAGTAGCTCTCATAGAATTTAGATCTTCCTGGTGCTGTGATTGGTCCAGTGTGTGCCATGTGCCTGTCACTGCAGCAGTCTCTGGGGCTGGAGCAGGACTGGGTAGGGAGAGGTGTGAAGGTGTACTTGGCCTTGAGTGGGTCACATGCTTCTCTTAAGAGTGATGGATGGCATTCAACCTACACAAGGCAATGGAAAGTGGGTGAAGAGGGTGTTGGTTTCTGAACAAGGGGGCAGAATTCTGGGAAGATAGACTGTGCATATGTGTCCTATAAGGAAGGCACAGTGCTCAAGGCACTGTAAATACATAGGATTATAAGGTTGGAAGGAACCTTTAAATATCACCTAGCCCAGCTATGCGTGATTGAATATCATGTGAAATTTTCCCCGTGAAGCTGTCTGCTTTCCCCCTGAAGCTGGCCATCTCTAATGGCATTCACTACCTCGCAGGTAGGCATTGGCTCAGAAATATTACCATGCCTGTGTCCCTCCAGGAGCCTGGAGTTCATTCATTGCTGTGTTCTTCCTGTCTGTCCTTCTGGTCAACCATCCATGTACCATCGGTCACTATTCTAGGTCCTAAAGCGAGATCCTTGATTTCACCATATTTATATCTGCAAGGTGGACAAAAAGGTCCATTATAATCCAGTGATATAGGGGCTACAAGAATACTTCTGGACTGGTGGATTTACCAACTCTTCTAGGATTAAACCATATACATGGACTTAGATTTCAGTTATCTAGAGACATCTATTGGTTTATACAGTATCGAAGCCCAGTTAAACTACACATCTTTTAGGACATACTAATATGTTAGCGATAGGGATGGCAAGTTGGAAACGCGGAAGGTTTTTGTACGGGTCACCCCCATGGCATGTTAGAAGTTACCCTGATGTCCTGTCTCCTCCTGAGTATGTAATAAATGAATAGACAAAGCTTCTGTGGGTAAAAATTTGGGTCAGTAAAATTATAGAATTCTTAATAACACTTCCCTAAGACTTTTGAAAGGACTGGATATTGTTTGTTTATTCATACACTCTGCTGAGCAAAAAATATTCTGAACCTCAGTTCTCCTATCTGATACCTAAAGATAAAAATAGTACCTTCCAAAGAATTAGGGTTCATGTAGAGAATAAGCATCCTGATCTCTATAAAGCACTGAAAATGGTGCTGGCACCTCGTAGGCACTCACTGGATGTCACTGGATGTTATTATCAGAAGACATCTATGATTTTCACCTCATAGGTTGTCAAATGCTTTGAAAGTAATTATATCACTAACTAATAACCAGTTGATTTAAAAATGTTTTTCTGTGTACCTTGTAATATATTTTTATTTGCACGCTACTTATAAAAATTAAGGATATTAAAGATGGTGAGATTTAGCAAAGAACTTTAACTCCACATGCTTTGAATGCTTCCCTGAATTAATAATTTTCATGTCCATCATATTTTCTCCTTGGCCCACAATTCATCCCATATTTGGATCTTGGCAAATGATGACTTGGTTAATTAGGCGGTCTGTTAACTCTGATTACTAAGTTATAACAGATCAGTGTAGAAGCATCACTGTGCAATTTGGATTAAAAGGCTCTTCATTTTATCAAAACAAATTTACATTTATGGATAAGTATGTGGAAATGCATTAGGTTAAAATGATGCAGTTTGTAAGGAAAATTTAAAAGGGGTAAAGAATCATTTCCTTCTATGAAGTTATTTTTTTATTATGACATTCATCATATTATCTTTCACCAGGAATATACTTAAAAGCTTGGAATTTTCTTTTAAAGCTTCAAAATGATAGCTGATTTCATCCCTCTATGATACAGATATGATGGGTACAGTGCATTTTTGTTTATGCATCCGTTAGTGTGGGGGTACATGCTAACTTTCTAATTCGGGCCACAGGGGCCTCTGATACTGGGCTTGATCGTACGCACAAATTCTTTTTTTTTTTTTTTTTAAGATTTATTTATTTGACAGAGAGAGAGAGAGACAGCCAGCGAGAGAGGGAACACAGCCAGGGGAGCGGGAGAGGAAGAAGCAGGCTCCCAGCAGGGGAGCCCGATGTGGGGCTCGATCCCAGAACGCCGGGATCACGCCCTGAGCCGAAGGCAGACGCTCAACGGCTGAGCCACCCAGGAGCCCGTACACACGAATTCTCGACTGTGTTGGGGGGAGTTAGTGGGTTACGTTAAGGCTCGCTCCCTTTCACAGCCGAAGGCATTGACAGCTACTAAATAGGACTGGGCCTTTGTAGTCCCTTCCCTTCGTTGTCTTTGGCTTCATCGCCACGAGGGCAGTTGGTGTATCAAACCCTTGCTTGCTTTCTCCAGCTCTGCCTCCCTTCTTTCCTTTCTTAGCACATAACACTCAGCCTTGTGGAAAATGAGAAAATGAACACCCTAATTTTCTGAATTCGGCAGGCTCTGAAGTTTGTGTTAATTAACCTTCAAGATTCTATCAGATACCAGTAGCATTCGGAAGATAACGCCTCACCCTTCACTCCCTCCCTGCGCTACACACGGACCCTTGTGTGTGCATGCACACACATACACACACACACACGCACACACAGCACTCAGTACCCGGCACCCAGGAGCTGTTTAATAGTTAGGTGTTCAAGACTGATGGTGGGCAAAGTTGAAACATGGACAACCTCCCACCCCCCCCTTGGCTCCTAAGCTGCTCTTAGAATGGGTCTAACAGCCGGGACCTTGCCGATTATTATAATCACGAGAAAAAATAGAGTTGATAAATTTAATATTTATTTTTTCAGTAAGCTTGCTGATGTCTGACCTTTATGAATTTCTGTGCTCTGGTTCCATGGGAAGAAGAGAAGGCAAAGAGAGAAAATATTTTTGAGGTTCAGTGAACTTAGTATTTTGTCGATCGATCACACTGACATGACCAGAGGGTTAGAAACAGGAAACCTTATTAGTTCGTTAGCTTTATTCACTCCACGGTGGTGGTTTATGTAAAACTGCCTTTTCTAAATCTAGAAAACCTTGCTGATGTTGTAGGTAGAGAGGTTCGCTTAGCTCAGAAGGGAAGTTGGTGTTTTATGAATTTGATTATGTTCTCCTAATTGGGAACATTTAATAATAACCATAGATGACTCTCCTTTTGTGGAGGGGCTTATGGCTGGTTGTTCAGAGGTAAAGTGATGTTTTGAGCTCTAATTTGACAGATTTGAGCGACAGTCAGCCTGAATAATTCAGTTTTCCACTGGTTTCCCTACCTCCCCATTCCTTCCAAAAGAACGAACCAAATAAGGAATTTTTAAAAACCGAAACCATTTTGGAGTATATGAATTCTTATACACATTTTCAAAAGAGATAGCTTGACAGAGAGATGTACTCTGGGACTTCTTCGTGTGAAGTAAATCCATTAGAACATTAATTTGTGTGTTTTTTTTTTTTTAAACGGGGTTTTACTTACCTCCATGATATGCGTATTATAATAAAGTCTCGCCAATAGACCAAGAGAACCCTCTGGGAAACCACAGCCTAAGGAATGCATTAAGGAGTGACGTTCATATGTATTTTCAAGCATCCTGTGAGACAGAGGTTACTTTCCCCCCACCAGTGGTCCCCAAGAAGTAGAAATTGCAACGTCGAGAAACTTTCTCGGTGGCTTGTTTTAATAAATAGGCCTGTGGGTAGAAGTGAGCAGACTCATTGGACGGTTGGATACTCTTACTGTGTGGTTTTATTAATTACATTTAGTCCTTTAAAATGACCTTGGATGAAAACAGCCACCTTCTGTGGTCACGGTGAGCAGATGTTTACCGTAATTCTTTGCTCAGTGAAAAAAACGCCTCTTCCACCCAACAAAAACAGCCACGTTCGCTTGGCTAAATCAAAACTTTGGCGCTTGGGTCTTACTTTATATATCATGGCTCCAGGCACACAACCTTTCCAAGTGTGAGGCTTAGCTCACTCCCTCCGACATCTGCGGGAGAGCTCTGCTCACAGTGATCTATTATGTGAGCGCTTAATTCTTCAACTGTTTTTGGCGGTCGCCCTTCCTCATCGAAACCCATATTCTCTCTGCAAGCCCCTCTTTGTTTTCCTTCTATAAGCACGTCAGTCCCTTCGCTTTCAAAGCTTTCACCTCGGCTTGATGGCCATTTTAGCGAGGACTTCGCTACTAGAAATAAAGTCAAGGTTTGCTTCTTGATGGGAGAGTTTGGTTTGGGCTGCACTACCACTGAAAGAGAAGGCATAGCCTTTCTTTCTATTTCGTGTTTGAAAAGTGCCTTTTCTGATGGCATATTAGGCCCGCTTGCAGGCCTCACTGTCTGTGTGTGTGTCTGTCTGTCTCTATTGCCAGTTCCTGTGTTTTACAAGCACTGAGTGATCATGAACGTTTAGGCAGTCCCTGCCTGCACTTGCCATTCATGGTTTAATAGATGTCTCAGGAGCAGCTCCCTCATCTGGACTGAATTTCCACGCCGAAGAATACCGCTTGCTCTTTCGCCGTGCTGAAAGGAAATGCAACAGCAAAGCTTTGCTTTTCTTGGGAAGCTCCTCCCTTTGGAATGGAGAACTCTGGGTGGCTCTTCTTATTTTGTTTCCAATGCCAAAATAAGCAGGGATCTTGCATAACACCAGGGTAGGAAAAAAGAAGTAATTTTAAGGAAAACATATGTTCATGTTGAAAAAGAGGGAGCTAGAACCAGACCAGGGACAGGGGCCCACAGATTTAAAGACATCTTTTTCATTCAGGTGGGAGAGTAGTTTTTGGTCCTTGTGGTATATCTTATGAAATAAGTTGCCTTCCCCACTTCCCCAAGTCTTGGATCCAGTTAAAAATAAATCTTGGGAGTGGGAAACCAAGTTCGGTAGGCTAGCTAGTTGATACATGTGGTGATTGGAATGGATCCAGTCCCGTATTTGTTAAATTATTTTCCTATGATCTTAGTTAACACTAAGTGATTTCCTTGGAGATCGCTTGGTTTGAGATGCCTGCCCTGATCTGAAATCAGTGCTCCAACTATCAAAATGCGATTCTCATTTGGTCTGACTTTAGGAGAATGGAAGAGAGGTTTGTGTATTAAAATGAACCAAAGAATAAAGAATAAAATAAAATGAACCAAAGATGCCTACTCTAGCTGTTTGGTTGATTCATGGACATATTATCTGTCCTTGGAATGGATTCTAAATAATGTCTGTTGAGAGAAACAGAGCAGACACTTTTACTGTTGCACACTATTTGTGGGTGGCACGTTTTTAAAATGCAGCTAATTTCCTAAAAAGAAAAGATAATAGGAAAAAAAGAAAAAGAACCAAAAAAAAAAAATCCTTGACGTTTCTGATTCGTCTATTCTCAAGGTTTAGAAATGTCAAAGCTGGGGGAAAATTCAGCAAAGTTCTTCTTTCCCATTATAAATTGAACACTAGCGTCCTGAAAACGTTGCTGTGAAGGAGATAGGGCCCAGAGCATTCTGGGTACTGGCATATGTCTGCAGTGCCAAAGCCAGAGGCATCTTGGATGGGCTCACATAGATAGTTGACGCGAGTGTGCGACAGCCCCCAGATTGGAGAGCCCCGATTGTGCCTTGAACGGACTATTTGTATGTGTACTTCTTTCTCAGCTGCACAAAAAGCACATCTACACAGAGGTCTGGCTGGCTAAGACCTATTAGAGAGCATGCCTCTTAAAGAGTGTTGCTTCCCTTGAGCGCTGATACAAGTAGGTTTGGAAAGTGTAGCAGGGTGGATCCAGGCTTGTATTCAATCTGTGTGATTAAAAATAATCTAATTAATATTTAAAAACTTATATTAGAAAAAGCGTGACATATATATATTTTAAAAAATACATATATTATATATATATACTTATATATACACTTAAAACCTACCCCACCCTTCCAAAGAAAAGGGGAAGCAAAGCCATTTCAAGTATCAGATTATTCTTGGATGTCGGTTTCAGGTTCAGTTATTTTAGTGCACTCCTTTTTCCTCCAAAGACCTCAGAAGGCATTGTTGGTAGCNCTGCTTCTTCCTCTCCCACTCCCCCTGCTTGTGTTCCCTCTCTCGCTGGCTGTCTCTATCTCTGTCGAATAAATAAATAAAATCTTTAAAAAAAAAAAAAAAAAGAAAGAAAATCAAGATATGTCCACAAGAAAATGGAATTTTTGAGTTGGATTTTCTTTCGATCCTTATTGTAGGCTACATTTTTGGTTTTTTAGTGTTTTTGTCCTTTGAGATCAAACTGTAAATGGTGGCAGATGCCATCTCATTATTAGTGGGTAGTAGGAAAGGCCCCAAGGAAAGAGTGAGAGTAGACCTAGAAATCCCCAAAGCCTCGTTTGATAATTATAATGTGACCGTTTATCTGGCTCTTGCTGTGTACCAGCTACTATTGCAAGCAGTATGCTAGCCCTGTTACATGGAATCTTTTTAAATACTGCGAAGTGTACACACTCTTATCACCATGTTTTGGACGAGTGAACTGAGGATCAGAGGGGTTAGCTGTGTTAAATTGCCTGGGATTGCAGAAAAAGCAGACAAAACCGATTGAGGTCTATATTCTAGTTAATGGTAACTTACCCATGCCAGTTTCCTGGTCCTGTACTATTTTTACAACTTCTGATAAGTCTACAGTTCTTTCAAAATTAAACTTAAAAAATGGCAGATTTTACACTTGAATAGAGGTCTGTTTGCTTTTGAAATCCAGATTATTCACCTCTTTGTTCTTTCAGATCACTTGACTAGCAAGAAGATGATCTCTGCTCTATTATCTCTCTAGAGGCAGTCTCAGTTCACCCAGGTGGTAATGTGTGGCCTCCCATAGCTTGATGTAGTTTTAGGAACCAAAATGCATCCTTGCTTCTCCTGTTTTCTCTTCCTTATCATGATCCACACCATCCTTCCTCCCCCCTCACCTGTTCAGTTCTTGATAGATTGGTGATCATTTATCTTGGACGGCTTCGGTCGGTCTGACAGTTGGGAGCAGTTTCATGATGGGATTTTGTCATTCCTGGTGTGTACATGGAGATGTGTATGGATATGTATTTAAAAAGATGGTAACAGTAAGCTAAGCATTTACTGGTTGGCAGCATGGAAATACGATAAGCCACGAAAAGTTTACATTCACAAGGCTAGTTATTTGTGGATCAGAAAAACTACCAGATACAAATTCAGAAATCTAAGTTTTAAAGCTGTGTCTTCTAATTTGTCTGTTTCCTCATTTAGGAAATTTTTAAGAAGAGAATCTACCCAA
The DNA here is from genome assembly GCF_002007445.2 of Ailuropoda melanoleuca. Classification (NCBI taxonomy): domain Eukaryota; kingdom Metazoa; phylum Chordata; class Mammalia; order Carnivora; family Ursidae; genus Ailuropoda; species Ailuropoda melanoleuca. Next base: position 37,316,443 of record NC_048221.1, on the reverse strand, counting down.
AGCTTCCATGGACAAATAATGTGGTATTCTCTGTAACAAAACTTCAAACTTCTGTCTTTACTGAGTAAAGATGATTGTTGCAGAAGTTGTTCGGTATTATGGCTGGAAAAACCAAGCTCTGAGATATATTGATGGAATTGTGAATGGGGATGGATTAACTCACACTAAGACTTTGTGTATTTGAACGCCGCGTTCTTCTTTTTTAGTAAGGGTGTTTACAGTTACACCTTTCTCTTTGAACACGGCTTTACCTGTATCTTGTAAGTTTTGACATGTTATTTCTTTTTTTTTTTCATTCGTCTCAAAATATTTGCTAATTTCTTTTTGGCCCACTGGTTATTTAGGGGTGTGTTTGATTTCCACATATTTGTGAATTTTCCAACTTCTTTCTGTTATTGGTTCCTAATTTCATTTCTTTGTAATTGGAGAACATACTTTGTATTGTTTCCATTGTTTAAACTTATTGAGGTCTGTTTTATGGCTTAGCTTATGGTCACAAGCCATAATCCTGGAGAATATCCCATGTGCATTTGAGAAGAGTCTGTATTCTGTTGCTGGGTGGGATTCTCTATAGACGTCTGCTAGGTTTATTGGGTTCTTCGTGTCATTCATGCCTTCTGTTCCCTAGCTGTTCTTCCGATAGTTCCATCCATTACTGTTATGGGGTATTGAATTCTCCAGCTGTTTTGTTGAATTGTCTGTTCCTCCCTTCCTTCCTGTTAGTTTTTGTGTCATGTTTTCTGGGGTGCTGTTTTTAGGTAAAGACTTTCTTGAGGAGACCAAAAAAGAGTACTCTTGTTGTGTCACCTACTTTTAGGACTTCATTGAGTTTTAGAGTTTAAAAAGAATACCACACTGATGAAAAAGCTTAGCATTATAATAGAGCAGCTCCCTGACATTGATGGAGGCGTTAGGCCACATTTACACAAAGAGAAATGGAGGATTGATGGCTTATTCATCTCATGTATTTTATTATTGTAAGTGACCAGTAGTGTCCAGTTGAGGCCAAACCAACATTATCTTCAGTAGCAAGTGACTGGGGGCTTTGACTGACCCAGATGTAATTCCATCTTTTCATATCTACTCTTCACTTACCTGTGTAGACATGGACTAACTGAATGCAAACGTGTTCCATGGGGGAAAATATGCTTTTTTTTTTTTTTTTTTTTTAGCAAATAAGAATCAAATGCAATTTTCTCGTTGTTTCTAAATCTATGACTCTACAGCCCTTTCTGTGTGTAGGCCGCGTGGCAAACTCCAGGTGCATCTGTCGTACAGAAATTGCTTTTCCCCCCAAATGCAGAAATGTGAAATAAACCAATTTGGGCTCAAGTAGCGTATGCTAGATTGACTTAGTATCTATCGAACATCTCCCTGCGCTCGTTGTATTAGGACTAATCGTAGCGTTAGAACTGCTTCGTTTCTGCACAAATGCATATGTAGTTTCTACTTCAGCCGTGATACTGCTCTCTGATCGTCTTTGCTAACAATGCTATGGCCAAACATTTAATCGTTTTTCTTTTCAGCAGTATTGTAAATTTGTTCTAGACATATGTCAGTTGGAAAAGCAGGGGTGCGGTCACACACACACACACCACACAACCCCCCCCGCCCTCCCCCCCCAGGCTTATGTACTTATACCTAAAAGATCATTCCTCGCTGAGTACCTTTGTAAAAGGCATTTATCTTTGATTTCTCTATTTCTTTTGCTATTTTATTATCCTTTACCACGTTTTCGTGTTCATCAGTGAGTGATGTCATAGTTAAGCCATTGCTTTTGAATTCACTAGGAGTGAAATGCAGTGTGGTTGAAGAGATTTTACATGTATGTTAAAGGCATTTTCTTTTCTTGTCATCTCTCTGAATAGTCCGTAGAGTTGATGACTAGTGGAGGAAGCCGTGCGGTTATGTATCTTAACTTTCTCTGAGAAAGGAATTACTGTCTTTTGTCATTTTTTTTTTTTTTCCCCAACGTGTGACCTCCCTACCTGCTGGGTTTCCCAACAGCTGTCAGCTAACTACTCCAGCACCATACTGCTACCAGCCTTCCTGGTTCACAAATAGGAAGTAAACAGAAAATCTTGCTAATTTGAGCCCAGTAGGAACCTTAACACTGTAATGAGGGACTAATTTTGAAAGCACAGACATAGCTCACAAAATTAGAGCCAAATTTTTAAATGATCTTAAATAACTAATTGAGAGTAAGAATGGTACTTAAGGAAGAGTGAGCTACTGCCACGTTGAGGACTTACAAATGCCAGAGAAGGATCCTGATGGAGTCTTCATAATTATGCAGTCTGACTTGGGCTGCCACCGAGGCTAATCTAAGCATGGGAATGATAATGTACCTTAGAGGACAGGTCTGTGGTTGAAATGCTCTTGATAGATTTTGACAAATTAAACAGTGGTAAAGATGTTTGGAAGTTGTCCAGGTCCTTACCATTATTTATGTCCGGGAACTAGAAATCAGTGGTTAATTTGCAGTTCTTATAATTTTTATGATACTCCTGTTGTTGTAAATTTAGCCGTGTACGGCATCAGCTCAGCGGGATACATTTTATGTTGTCAGCTACCTTTTGACATCATAATAGATTTCAGTTGCCAAATCTTTCTTGATAGAATAAAATGTAAGAGAGAGCTTGTACAGACTCTTTGGATCAGATCCAGACACATGCAAGCATACGATGGACTTTCTGAGATTGAAAGGCTCAGATTGGAATAAGAGGGGGAAGGTAGGTCCTGTTGATTTTTGGTTTTCCTCTTTTTCTGATCATGTGCCCATAACCCATTCTGGCATCATTTTCTAGACGGGCTTCTCTTAGCTTGACTCAAAGCTGGCCTGCTTTTTGCTGTGTGGTACCTTGTGTGACTACCAAAGTGTAACTTGAAATTATGGATTTTCCACACCTTTTAATGGTGAATGCACGTCTGTGTCCTTTTTATTACACTGGGTCACAGGCTCCTTAGTCTTGTATTTTTCCTCATTGTGTTTTACCACCCATTACATGATTGTAATGAAAATATTGATATTCCCCCTGGATAATTAAAGACTCAGTTGGAAGGGTGCTTTGTAGTTAAGATGTTTCTTTCCTCCCTTTTCTCTCGTTTATTCCAAATGCCTCCTTTATAATTATCCTCTTCCATAGCCCTGACCCTTGACCTGCTAACAACTGGAGAGGATTAGTGGACACCCTGCCTTTTTTATACATTGCTTCTCTGCGATTCTCTATTTTGACCTCTAAATTATTTCTTTTCAGGCCCTCGCTCTATTATGTAACATATTTTGTAGATCTCCCTTTGATCTGTGTGAACGTCTAGCCTTCCATTTCTCTTAAGTCATTTGCTCTGCTTGAAAACATTTTATGACTCCATTGGCCAACCTTTTATTTTTTGCTTTCATATCCCTCCTTCGAATCTCTTCAAAGGAACTTCCTCCTTCATCCTCACTGTGAGCTCAGCAATAGTACTGAGGTATGATGTGTTTGACCTAAGGATCTCCAGCTCGGGGCAAGGAGCGCTTCCCTCGTCCTCCTTTTGTGTAATTGGGTTACATATCTTAAGTGCCTTGTTTGGAGTGTCCATTTGGCAGGGACTCTGCTGCCCTATTTTGCCATAGCCTTGTCTGCTCCCAATGTCTAATAAATGTTTAATGATAATTGGAATGATCGGTTATCAATCTATAGTGAAGAAGAGCTTATTAACCTTTTCTAGGCACAAGTATATTGCCCTTGAGATGAAAGTTTCTCATTCCAGTAACTTTAAATCAGATCCATTGGACTCATTGAGTCCCTGCTACATAATGCCATAAATTGGTTTCATGTTCTTCATCTCTTTTCTGGAAGGTGTGTGCCCTTTGCCATTGCTTCAGACATGAGCCAATATTCATTATTTGAAATAAATTCAAATAAATGCACTTGGGTAATGTATTTTGAGGGCATGCTCTTTAAAATTTTTATTATAAGTAAAATACAATTATAGAAAACCACCCAAACACACACACACACACACACACACACACACACACACACACACACACACACACAGCTGGTTCTGTACAATGTGTCCTATTTCTGCACTGCCTAAAAGGTAGCCACTATCTACTGAGCCCTTGAAAGTTGTCCAGGATGGCTGAGAAACTAAATTTTATTTAGTTCTAATTAATTTACACCCTAATAGGCACAAGAGGCTAGTGATCATTGTATTGGACAACATTCATATACATGTATATATTTATAGGTCACTTGTTTTAAGGCGGCTATATTTTTAACATCTGTTCGAGTCAAGATATGGAAGTTTCCCAGCCACCCAGCCATCTCACATTCCTTATCCCGCTAATAGCCGCTTCCAAAAGTAACCAGTACTTTTATTAGTTTTTTTTAAAGTAGGGTCCACGCCCAAAGTGGGACTTGAACTCATGACCCTGAGATCAAGGGTTGAGTGCTCTCCTGACTGAGCCAGCCAGGCACCCCAGTAACCAGTACATTTAGGAATCACTTCCTTTTGTTTTTGTTTGTTTTATTACCTACATGTGCATCCTTAGACACCATAGTTAGTATTGCCCCCTCCTTTTTTTTAAATCGATACATCTTTTAAGTTTCTTAGTTTGTAAGTTTTCCCTCTGTTCTTTTCTTTGCACTTTACGTTTTGGAGGACCCTGATCATTTGAGCTGTAGAGTTTCTAAGAGTCTGATTTTGCTGATTGCATCCTCAGTTCACGCATTCCTCTGCCCTCTCTGTTTCCTACAGGTTGGCAGCTGGACCCAGAGGCTTATGTGTGATCCTTTGGCAAGACTCTAAGTCGTATTATGTTCTTTCGTTCAGGAGTGACAATGATATCTTATTGTCTTTCTTTTTGTGATGTTAACAGTCATTAGTGCTCACTGCCCAGATCCATTAATTCACTGGGAGTTGCAAAATGGTGATATTCTAATTCTGTTTATTAGCTGGAATACGTTTGTAATTTTACTCTTTGGGTAGCCAGTGGAAATATTCTTATAGGAAATAGAGGATAAATGCTTGCTTCCTTCCCCTCTGTTTGCCAATTTTCAAAATAATGAATTGGTTCCACGTTACTCTCTGAAAGCTACCAGTAAATTTTAATATCTTTCTGAACCATGAGTTTAAATGTTAGTTTCGATCCATAACATTTCTTATTTTTGTTGAAGAGTGTCTGCCTTTGATCTTGGAACTTCTTTACATTAGCTCCTTGGTCTTCCTGAGAAGATCCTGCTAGTCTTTGGGAGTTTCTTTGCTCACTGCTATGACAATAGCAGATTCACTTTGTAAATTTCTTGCCTGAGAACTGAAATAGGCCATCTGTCTAAGAAAACTTACTTTCTTTAGTGGAGATTTATGTTTCAAGACAGTTTTCTTAGTGCTAACGCTCATTGTTGCTGATTTGGTCATTGTGTCTTGATCATTGTGTCTAGGTCTCATGAATTCACATTGATATTTCTGTTTCATATTCAGGATTAGAGGGCTTTTAATTAGCTTCTTATCTGTTACATATTTATATCCTTTCTTCCATGCTGAGAATCCAGGTTTTCAGGAATATGGAGTGGTGAGCATTAAGTAATGTATAGAATTATTGAATCAATATGTTGTACTAAAACTAATACAACATTGTATATCAATTACACTTCAGTTAAAAAAAAGAATATGGGGGATGGTAGAATTAGAATATCCCATAATTACTAATTTGCTTATTTATCCGTCTTACACATATTAGTCTCAGAATAACAATACCAATACTACAGCCTCCAATAATAATTGCCAAAAAGAGTTAAACATTTTCTATATACTATTCCAAATTTCTCTGTTTTTTTTAATGGTTTTCTGTGCTTGTCTTTTCAGAGCATACAGCTATTTTTACTATACTTGCCCCTTTTAACTCAATTTTAGTCTTAGTTCTGTAAGTATATTCATTGATCAACAGTAGTCCTTGTGTCGACGTCTCTGTCATTTTGTCTAAAGCTCATTTACTATTAGATTCCTTAGAAAGGGCTCATGGGAACTATATTCTCTGAATTCTTGAATTTTGACAACAGTTTACTGTGCCCTTTATACTTAAAAGGCAGTTTTTGCTGGGTGTAAAATTGTTGGTTCACAATTTTTAAGTATCTTGACTGTCTTACTCCATTTTCTTCTGGCTCAAGTCCTTTTTTTTTTTTTTTTTTTTGGATTTATTTATTTGAGAGAAAGAAAGCTTGCGTGAGCAGGCGGAGGGGCAGAGGAAGAGGGGGTGGGAGAGGGGAAGTAGACTCCCTGCTGAGCACGGAGCCTGATGCAGGGCTCGATATGAGGACCCTGAGATCATGACCTGAGCCGAAATCAAAAGTCAGATGCTTAACCAACTGAGCGACCCAGGAGCCCCTGGCTTAAGTCTTTTAAGCAGGGGGAGTGGGAGAGGAAGAAGCAGGCTCATAGCAGAGGAGCCTGATGTGGGGCTCGATCCCATTACGCCGGGATCACGCCCTGAGCCGAAGGCAGACGCTTAACCGCTGTGCCACCCAGGCGCCCCTCCCTGGCTTAAGTCTTAAGTACAGTGATTTTACTGCAGTATGCTTTGGTGTTTGTCATTTGGGGTCAAAATGCTCTAGTATCCAGTATCCTCTTTTGACATAGAGTCTCAGATTTTTTTTTTTTTTAATGTCAAGAACGTTTGTTTGTATTATAGTTTTAAGTATTTGAACTTCCTTTGATTTTCTTTTCAGGGATTCCTATTTTCTATATGTTGGATCTTCTTTACCTGTGTTCAGCATTTGACACTGTCCCTTAACTCCTTTTTATCGTCATTTCTTTTTGATTTTTAGAAATTTCCTCCCTTTTTCTAACTTTTAAAGCATTATTTATCATATTTTTTTGTTCTTGTGTCTTGTATGCCCCCTTTTTAAAATGATTTTTTCAGATTCATTCTTCCCTCATTTCTCAGTTTTTCTAATTCTGATTTATGTTATTTTTTCATGCCTTCTTATCATTTGCCTAATGTCTTTTAGCTCATTTTAAAATAGGAGGTTACAGTTTTGATCTGCTCTAGGGCATTTCTTTCTGGCTTGTGCTTTCATTTTTATTCTTTTCCTTTTTCTTCCTTATAACTTTGTGTAGTGTTTGATCTCAGAATTTTTTTTATTGCTCATTTCTATGTGTAAGTAGTTTTTCTGAACTTTTACTAGGGACTTGAGTTAGATAGTTCTTCTGACTTCATAGAGCTCCCTCTTCTGGTCTAGTTTCTACTACTGGGTTACTGGCCTGCTTTCTAAAGTATCTTGACTCTGTTCCCCTTGCCCACAGTTTCTGGACCTTGTCTTTCTTTCCTTTTGATTTTCTCTGTCTTTTTCATTTTTGATTCTATTTCCAGCAGTTTTTCCCGGGTGTGAGGGCCGGCGCTACAGTGAAGTCCCACCAGCTCCATTTTAAGAGGTTGTATGTACTGGACTACTCCAGACTTTTCAGTCTTTTCATGTAAGCCCTATGTACTGACTCCTTATTAGAATGGGAGAAATTCCTCCTAGGTTCAGCTGCTGTTTTAATTCTGCTCATTACACTTTCCATTTAGTACTTTACAATTTTGGGGGTTCTCTTTCTCAAGTCCTTCAGTTGCCCTGTTGTTTCCCTTTATTTCTTTCCACACAGATGTTGCTAATCTCCAGGACTTGTGGTTAGTGTTGGCTTTTCCACAACTGTTTGTACTTTTGTGTTTGAGGAAATACCTAGTCACCTAATTTTGTTGTAAATTTATCCATGCGTTTTTTATTTTGCTCTCCGATTGTTCTGTTTTTGTGTGGGGAATTGAGAAGATTCAAAAACTATGCTTTTGCCTCTGCCTCTAATTTTTGAAACTGTGTTCAATTTATTTAAACTAAAAAGCAAAAACCAGTTCACCCATTTCTCCCACCCTCCAGCCACCTCCCACATCCACTCCCACCCTGTTTTTTGATAAGTACAGTACTGTAGGGGGTGCCTGGGTGGCTCAGTCAGTTAAGCATCTGACTCTTAGTTTCGGCTCAGGTCATGATGTCAGGGTTGAGGGATCCAGCCCCACATCAGGCTCCATGCTCAGTGGGGAGCCTGCTTGGGATTCTCTGTCTCTCCCTCTCTCCACCCCTCCCCCATTCATGTTCTCCCTCTCTCTCTCTGTCAAATAAATAAACCTTTTAAAAAAATACAGTACTGTAAATGTATTTTCTCTTTCCTATGGTTTTCTCAATAACATTTTTTCTCTAGCTTACTTTACTATAAGAATACGGCATGCAGTACATATACAAAATACATGTCAGTCAACAGTTTTTGTTATTGGTAAGGCTTCAGTCAACAGTAGTCTATTAGTAGTTAGGTTTTTAGGAAGAAAAAGCAATATGTGTATTTTTAAGGGTGTGGGGCATTAGCATCCCCAGCACTAGCATTGTTCAAGGGTCAATTGTGTGTGTATGTATAAAATGTATTTATTTTTAGATTCCATATATAAGAGAGATCGTATGGTATTTGTCTTTCTCTGACTTACTTTGCTTAGTATAATGCCCTCAAGGCCTATTCATGTTGTCACAAATGACACGAATTCATTCTTTGTTATGGCTGAATAATATTCCATTGTGTATATGTACCACAGTTTCTTTATCCATTTAACCATTGATGGACACTTAAGTTGTTTTCATTTTCTTTAGATAAATAGACAGAAGTGGAATTACTGGGTGATATGGTCGGTCTGTTTTTAATTTATGGAGGAACCTCCCTGCTGCTTCAATGTACATTCCCATTAACAGTGCACAGGAGTTCCCTTTTTCCCACATCCTTAACACTTTTTAATTCTAATCTTTTTGATAGTTCTCATTTTAACAGATGTGAGGTAATATCTCAATGTTGTTTGATTTGCATTTCCCTGATGCTTAATGATGTAGGACATCTTCTTACGTACCTGTTGGCCATCTGTATATCTTCTTTGGAAAAATGTCTATTCAGATATTATTCCCATTTTTATTTATTTTTTTTTTTGAAAGGGAGAGAGGCAGACAATTTCAAGCAGGCTCCATGCTCAGCATAGAGTCAGACATGGGGCTCGATCTCACAACCCTGAGATGGTGACCTGAGCCAAAATCAGGAGTCAGTTGCTTAACCGACTGAGCCATCTAGGTGTCCCATGCCCATTTTTTAATTGGATTGTTTGCTTTTTTGCTGTTGACTTTTAGGAGTTGTTTATATATTTTGGATATTAGCTCCTATCAAATACATGATTTGCCAGTACTTTCTTCCATTCAGTAAGTTACCTTTTCATTTTGTTGGTTTTCTTTGCCAAGCAGAAGCTTTTTAGTTTGATGTAGTCCCATTTAGTTATTTTTGCTTTTGCTAGTTCTGCTTTTGCTGTCAGATTAAAAAAAAAATTATTGCCAAGACCTGTGTCAAGGAGCTTAGTGCCTGGGCTTTCTCCTGGGAGTTCTGTGCTTTCAGGTCTTAACGTTCAAGTCTTTAATCCATTGGAGTTAATTTTTGTGTAAGATAGTGCTCCAGTTTCATTCTTTTGTATGTAGCTGTCCAGTTTTCCCGACACCATTTATTGAAGATACTGTCCTTTCCCCATTGTGTAGTCTTGGATCCTTTGTCATAAATTAACTGACCATCTATTTATGTGATTATTCTGGGCTCTTTGTTCCACTGATCTTATGCCAATACTATATACTGGTTTTTTAAAAATTATTATTTTTAGTGGAAACATTTATTTATTTATTTTAATTTTGGCAGTGTTTATTTTAATTGAACTATAGCTGACATACCATGTTATATTAATTTTAGGTGGACAACATAGTGATTCAACAAAACTTTGTGTTGTGCTCGTCACAGCTATAGATGTGTCACCATGCAACCCCATTACAATACTATTGTCTGCATTCCCTATGGTGTACCTTTTATTCCTGTGTTTTATTCATTCCATAACTGGAAGCCTATATTTCTCACTTCCCTTCACCCGTTTTACCCATTCTCTCACCTCTCCTCTTTGGCAACCATCAGTTCATTCTCTGTATTTATGGGTCTGATTCTGCCTTTTGTTTGTTTGTTTGTTCATTTCTTTTAATACCATGCTGTTTTATTTACTGTAATTTTGTAATGTAGTTTTAAATCAGGGGGCGTTTTGCCTCCAGCTTTGTTCTTCTTATTCAAGATTGCTTTGGCTGTTTAGAGTCTTACAGGGTTCCATACAAAGTTTGTGATTGTTTGAATCTATATATTGCTTTGGGTAGTATGAGCATTTCCACAATATTAATTCTTCCAATCCATGACATGGAATATTTTTGCAATTATTTGTGTATTCCTTCTTTTCTTCAATTTCTTTCTTAATATCTTGTAGTTTTTAATATATGGGTCTGTCACTTCCTTGGATAAATTTATTCCCAGGTATTTTTTTTTTTTTTGATATAATTATAAATGGGATTGTTCTCTTAACTTCTCTTTCTGGGAGTTCACTATTAGTGTATAGAAACACAACATTTTTTTGTGTATTGGTTTTGTATATTACAGCTTTACTTAATTTGTTTCTTAGGTCTAACAGTTGTTTGGTGGAGTCTTTAGCATTTTCTCTATATAATATCATGTTATCTGCAAATACTGACAGTGTTCCCTCTTCCTTTCTAATTTGGATACTCCTTCCTTTCTTTCTTTTTATTTCTTTTTCTTGCCCAATTGCTCTGGTTGGGACTCAAATACTATGTTGTCTTGTTTCTGATCATAGAAGAGAAACTTTCAGCTTTTCACCATTGAATATGATGTTAGCTGTGGGCTTGCCATATATGGCTTTTATTATGTTAAGTCTATTACTTTTCAACCTGCTTTTTGAGAATTTTTATTGTAAATAGATGTTGAATTTTTTGAGATGCTTTCTCTGCCTCTATTGAGATGATCGTATGTTGTTTTATCCTTCATTTTGTTAATGTGGTGTATCACATTGTTTGATTTACGGATGTTGAACCATCCTTGCATCCCTAGAATAAATCCCATGTGATCATGTTGTGTGATCCTTTTAATATATTGTTGAATGAAGTTTGCTAATATTTTATTAAGGACTTTTACATCTGTGTTCATCAGGGATTTTGGCCTGTAATCTTCTTTTCTTGTGGCATCCCCGTCTGGTTTGGGTATGAGGTAATTATTCTTCTAATACAAGTTTGGAAGAGTTCCCTTCTCTTATATTTTTTGGAAGAGTTTTAGAACAATTGGTATTAATTCCTTGAATGTTTGGTTGAATTCACCAGTGAACCTGTCTGGTCCTAGACTTTTGCTGGGAGCGTTTTGATGATTGATTCACTCTCCTTACTAGTCATCCGTCTGTTCGGATTTTCGGTTTCATCATGTCTCAGTCTAGTAGCTTGTGTGCTTCTAGGAATTTATCCATTTCTTCTGTCCAATTTGTTGGCATACTCTTGTTCACAGTAGTCTTTTATGATCTTTTTGTGTTTCTGTGTTATCATTTATAACATCTCTTCTTTCATTTCTGATTTTGAGCTGTCTTTTTATCTTGGCGAGTCTATCTAAAGTTTCGCCAAATTTGTTTTTCTTCTCAAAGAATCAGCTCTTGGTTTCGTTGATTTTTTTTCTATTGTTTTAAAATCTCTATTTCTTTATTTCTGCTTTTATCTTTGTTATTTCCTCCCTTCTATTAACTTTGGGCTAGTTGTTTCTTCTCTAGTTCCTTGAGGTATAAAGTTAGCCTGTTTGAGACTTTTCTTTTTTCTTGAGATAGGCATCTATTGCTATGAACTGCTCTCTTAGAACTGCTTTTGCTGCATCCCATAAATTTTGGTAGGTTATATTTTCATTCTCGTTTGTTCGAGGGCATTTTTTTTTTTTTGACTTCTTTGTCCCATTTGGTTGTTCAGCAGCATGTTGTTTAATATCCTTGGTTGATAGGTATGTGCTTGTAACCGTTTTGTTAATCGTTTCTAGCTGTTTTTGTAGTTCCTGATCTCTGATCCTCTGGGGCAGCCCTGGACTTGGACATGTAATAGGTCTAGACTTTGTGAATGGAGATCTCCGTGTTTAGCTGGGTCATCATTCCAGCTGTCTAAACCATCACAGCCAGGCGGATTGGTGAGTTCATATTCCAGCTTATCAGATGGCCCCAGGCTGGTTGCTCAGGTCCAGAAAGCCCAACCAGCCTCAGTACTGAGATCTGAACTGATCAGTGTAACCATTCCAAATCTGTCAGAGTCTTTTGGTCACTATGGTAGGTGCCATAATTAGGAGTAGACAGGGTTATGCATTTCCTCCTCTCGCAACCTCAATGTCATTCTGGCAAGTTGCATTGAAGGCAAGTCTCAGCTATAATTCTGCCAAATGGGCAGAGATGTATCAGGAAGTAAGGCTAGAAAAGTCATACAGCTTGTTCCTTGGAGTCCCTCTTTGTCACCCTCAGGTACTCCAGCAGGCATCATGTAAAAAGTGTACTATGAGGAGCAAGGGATGATATTTTGATGGCAGAATTGGTCATGTTTCTAACTGAAAGGGAACAGTGTTTTCTTGTAGTATCGAATGAGAGCTGGGCCTCCAGGGCAGTTTTGAAGGTATGAGGCTCCTAGGTGTTGCCACTCGTGATCTTTTCAGCTAATCCTACATCTTGAACACAACTATTGCACCAGTGAAAATGATTTCAGGTGTGTGTAATGCTCATGAACAGACTTTCTGGTGTAGTTTTAGATAACCGTATTTGAGGTACTTGTGTGGCCTTCTCTTGTGTACGGAAGGTTGAAGGAATGTCCTGGGGGCAGGGATCTCTGATTCAGAAAAATATGTCTGTGTCTCACTCAAATAAACATGTATGTGCACCTCATTTGGAATGAGCTAATTAGCAAAAGAGTGAGAGATTAGAGGTGTTTTAAGATTCAGACACACTTTATGATCAGTAAACACACACAAGCATGTGTACATACTTACAGAATTGAACTACCCTTTATATCAGGTCATTTGCTCTATTTATAACTTCATCTAGAAATTGATTGTTGGTCAGATTTCATGGTTGGTGAGTATATATTTAATCACAGTTCAATTCTATTGCAGCTGGCCAACTGAGAAGAAAGCGAGTGACCTTTATGTTGTGGCTGGGAGACCTTTTTCAGTACAGTGAGTCTGCCTCGCTTCTGTCTTTGGAGTGATAGCAAGGCTGTCACCTCCTCCCTTTCAGCTGTCCCTCCCCATCGATCCATCAACGTTAGGCCTTCGCAAGCATTTCTGAAGGCATCTTTTCTCTTCTCACCTCTTATTTGGTCTTTACCTGCTTTTGTTCCATCTTGCCCTGTGGTTTCCAATTTGGGGAGATAGCATAGCATGGTGGTTGAGGCACTGAACTCTAAAATGGACAGCAGAATTCAGATCCATACCGTGCTGTTTGTTAGTGGTGTAACTTGAGCCTTAGTTTCCTCATCTGTTAAATGGGATTAAGAATAGCCTAGTGCTGTACCTGGTCCACAGTTAGTGTTGCTTTCTCATGACTGCTTCACTTCCTAGCGCTGCTATCCTTGGTTTGGTTTACCATCTCTTTCTACCCCTTCCTGTAAGTCCCTGCAGATTTAGAGTTCATCAGACCCTGTTTTAGCAGACAGCTTAGCACGCGCCATCTTTCCCAACCCCTACATTCTTTTTCTTCCTTCTTCCCAGCTGCTAGTGGAGTTTAGGGATTTGCTTAAAACTTACCCTAATATTTACCCACCTAAGACATACAACTGGTGAGCATGACAGGAATGCTTTTCTCAAGGCAGATACGTTTCTGACGATGCTTTTGGTGAATTTTACTTCATTTAAAAACACATTCTCCCCTCTTGAAGAACCGTTATAGGTTTTGTGTTGGGAGCCAGAACGCCATCAAGTCTGCCATCACGGTCATCAAAGAAGGAACTCAAAACCCAATTGCTACCAGGTGTTTCTTTAAAGCATCATTGGGAGCTTTATTATACTTATTATTGGGTTGTTGTTTTTCATCTTCACCCCTTGTAATGCTTTGCGCATGGATTTCCCACCATTGAGTCCAAGGTACAGCACAATCCATCTGAATACAAACCCCTCTTATTAGCAGTGCCTCCCCTCTGCACTGAAGCACTGATCTAGTAGCAGAAGATCACATTTCATTGGGCTTTGAAGAAGAGAGTAATGGCATATTCCTTCTACAATTGGCCTCTTCCTGCTAATGTACGCCGGATCGCTTCATTAAAAAAAAACCAACATCAAGGTATAATGATAAGAGAAGGGACCCCCCCCTTTTGAACACAAGAAATAGAGTGATATTGCTGCTAAATAAAGTATTTTTCTATTTAGAATACACTGAGGAATCTATGACTGCTATCAGTAGAATATAAATCATCACATTTTTATCTCTAAGTGTTAAAGTCCACCTGATATTTAGTACACAAAGAACTCATTTATCAGGTATTCTCCTCTCCATTCAAACTCCACACAGATGTTTTATAAGAATTAATGGATTTTGTGGGAGTTTTCTTTTTTTATAGGCACTCCGTGTGAAGGGAGTTTCAGGTCTTTACTGGTGTTGCTGGTCAGACTTGTTTAGGGTAACACCAGTCGTCAGGACTGTCCCAGGAACTTAAGAGAGCGTGTTTTAAGTTTTTAGGGTTAAAAGCCGCAGCAGAATGGCATGTTTTGTGGGAGGGCATAGTCTGGCAGCTTCAGGCTCGGTGTGTTTGGTCTACATGTTTTAGACTAACTTGTGTCGGCTGCCGGCATTTAAATATCAAGGGATTGCACCTAAAACAACCCTGGATCTCTGGGTCTTGTGAAAAAGGGCAACAACACTGGGTGTACATTCTCAGATGGCCGCTGGGGCCTGGAGCCGAAGGGGGCTGCTTGCTTTAGCTGGGGGATGGCCTAAAATTTGTCTTTTCCTCCAGCCTGTTTTACTTATCAGTGTGACCCTCTGCTCCGGTCGGCATTGGAGTTTGCAACCTTTTTAAAGTTGAAAAGAGAAACAAAACAAAATTGGTATTCAGGATTAAACAATATGTTGAGTGTGTCTTTTTGATGGCTAACTTTAAGATGAAAGGGAAATATATATAAATATATATATATATATATAACTTTTTTGAAATTGTAACTTATGTATGTATATAATCTCAGGAGTATATAATATTACTGGAATATACGTAAATGTAATTTAATGTAAATGAGTACATAAATAAATGATAGAAATTAGTACAAATTAGATGTATAATTTCTGCTCTTCGGAATGGATTATGTCATAGACTCTTCACACTGGAGGTACCTCTTGGTAGCATCTAGGTCTAGGTCAGCACACTCCTTTGATTCTTTAGAAATTAAAGGCCAGACCCAGACAGTCAAGATTTGTTCAAGGCCATACAGTTAATAAATGGTAATGCTGGGACAGGTACCCGTGGCCTGTTGGTGATGCCAGGCAGACGTGAGCATTGGTGTGTGCTGGGGAGTGGATGGGGCTAGAGAACTTTGAAAGTGCGTGTGTATCTTTTCTATTGTTTTGACAGGTTGAAGTTTAAAGGAAAGTATTTTACTCTGTACAGATTTTGCAGGCACTCTTCACAAATCCTCTGTACCCCAGTCTCTGGCCTACTTCTCTAGCACAATCCAGGCAAATATTTCCTCTGGCCCCCTGGACCTTTCTACCAGATGCTCTGAGGAATGTGGCAAGCAGTGCCTATAAAATTGAGCTAATTGTCATTCCTGCCTTCCCTAACCTGCTCAGTTTTCTCTATGCTTGATCTTGGTCATTATTGCCATGTGATGGAAGTTGTCATGTTGTATTCTGTGTTTTCTTCTCTGATTGCTCATATTCTTCGTTTCCAGGCCCTATTCTATCTTAGAAATGTCTACCCAAATCAGCATTTTCTTCTCATCCTCCCTGTTCCTGTATTAGGTAAACCATAACCTTTTGTTAGGACTATTGCAGTAGACTCTATACTTCTTCATTCTAGCTTAATCACACTCCCAGTCCTTTGTCATCTCCACTGGTTTTCAACCCTGGCTGCACTCTAGTCACTTTGGGATTTTAAGACTTAGGTCTGGGCCTGATGCCCAGAAATGGATTTAATTTAGTTAGGGTAAAGGCTCTGGCATCAGCATTTTCAAAAGCTTTCCAGAGGAGTTCTCATGTGCCTCTCCAGAGCTGACAACCACTGCACGGTTGCTTTTCTATGAAACACATCCCGTGGGTCACTCTACTGCTTCAGTATCTCTGTTTTGTGGATTAAGTCCTGACTCCTACTTTGGCTTGTGAGGCCTTCATAGCTGGATCCTAACTATTACTCCAGCCTCATCTCTGGCCATGGCTTCCCTATGCATTCTATGCCAGTCACCAAGAATAGCTTACACTCACTCCTGGAACTCAGGATATTTCTTAATGATTCTATGCCTTTGCACATGTGGTTTGCTCCACCTAGCTCTCCCTCTTTGCTCTAGAAAAACAAAACTCCCTATCCTTCAAGATCAGTTCCATTATAAAATCTTTTCTGCTACCAAATTATCATTTATCACAGTATGTTAAAATTTACCATGTACTCCACTCTCTTGCCCCTCTAGACCAGAGCTGTTCAGTAAGACTTTGTGCAATGATGAAGACATTCTACACTTTCGAATATGGTAGCCTGTATGGAACAAGTTAGCACATGTGGCTCTTGAGCAGTGGAAATGTGACTAGTGCAGCTGAGGAAGTGTGTTTTTAGTTTTCACTAAATTGTGATTAGAATATCCACCTGTGACTAATGACTGCTGTTTGGGACAGCACAGATCTTGACTGTGAGCTCCTTGAGGGCAGGGGCTAAGTCTTATTCTTTGTTTCATTCCATGTGACCCACAGTAGTATTCACTCATGTTTGCTCCATGACCAAATGCATGATGGTAGGAGTTGTAGCAAAACTCATGATCTTCTCTGACTCACATACTGTTATCCACCTAATAGACAGCTGAAGGTTCTCCAATGAGTGTAACACATAAAATCACGTTTGACTGTCATGCAAGTCTCATTACCCAGTTTCACAGATGAAGAAATGGAGGATCAGAGTAGTTAAATGACTCTGCCTAGTCATAATTATGAAAAATAAATCCGAATATGTCTTTTAGTTATTTTTAATTGCATTATAAACAGCACGTTTCTTCTGATATTTTTAGTTCTGGGTCTCTGAAAATATGAACCCCAGAGGGAATGTTCTGTGGCCTTATTTGTTGTTTAGAGCCCATCTGGTCTTTTCACATTTCACAGGATGGCTTTTATCCTTTGGTCACTTATGTGTTGCCATTTCTTGAGTCTGGGGCTGTTGTTGGCTGCTACCATGTTTCTTGTTTTTATGCCATTACCAAATCTGCCAAAGATTGGACGTCATGAGTTTGACCAATGGCAGTTCTTTCTTGTATGTGGTTT
Source organism: Ailuropoda melanoleuca (assembly GCF_002007445.2). NCBI lineage: Eukaryota > Metazoa > Chordata > Mammalia > Carnivora > Ursidae > Ailuropoda > Ailuropoda melanoleuca. Next base: position 37,299,069 of record NC_048221.1, on the reverse strand, counting down.
TGAAGACTGCAAAGTTAGAGTTTCTGGAGATGGGATGCATGATCATATTATTAAAGCTGAAGTTTAGCAGACCACAGGTCCAGGAGAGGGAATGGCATTAAGGTTCATCTAAGACCTTAATGTAAAATTGTCTTATAACCTGAAAGCTTTTTTTGTGCAGAGTCTAAATTAAAGCGCTGTTAGTGGGGGGAGGGTAATTGCATTTTTGGTGGGTAGTGAATCTCAATTCTTACTTCTAAGAAGTCTATTTGATTAAATCCTTATAGCTTCCTTGCTCATTCTATTTCCTTTTCACTGTATTATCAACAATAAGGTGATTTTACTTTGAGGGAACGTAAGATTTTTTTGTTGTTGTTCAAATTATATCCCACTCATTCCCATAAATAGCAGCCATGATAACCTTTCTTATATCTTTACAGTTGTGAACAAATACTGTACAAATACAATGTGCCTGACCTAACCTTGCTGAATGGTTTTACTGGGGGCAGGAACAAAGACTGAAGAGAGTTGGTTTCATGAAGGAACCAAAGAGCTGTTGTCATTAATTTTATTTACTAGAATTCGACAACTTTATCCATTCAGGAAGATATATTAGTTGTACATCTGAATCTAATATAACATGGTATATCATTTACATCTCATCCAAAAATAAATAAATAAATGAGGAAAGGAGGAGGAAGAAAAGAGATCTATTAAGTAGCTTTAATAGAATGGGCGTACAGGTCACCAGGAGAAACCAGTGGTTAGACAGAGCCATGTAATAAAATGGAATCATTGCTGTATTAGGGCAAGCATTGTATGCAAATTACAAGGGCATACATCTCAAGAGAGATTCGTTTCTTCTTAGAGGAAGTGGCATTTATGCCTGAGTTATGTGGGACAGGTGAGAATTGCCTAGGACAGAAGGGGCAGAGGGAGGTGGTAGGCTTGGAGATGAGAGAGTACAGGACGTGCACTAGTGTCTGTTGGTGGTTGAACGGAAGCCGGGACGCAGCAGGAGGTGTGGCCGGAAGGGCAGACAGCAGCCCACATGAAGAAGGACCCTCGGAGTATCTTCGGACATTTCAGCTTGGCTTTCTGGGGCTTAGGAAGCTAAGGACTTTGTGAGTGGGGGTGGGATATGCACCTGGGGAGTAGGCGACATGAAGCATCCATGTCAACTTGGGGATGCCTCCCAGTAGCAAAAATACGAAGAGGTGTTGAGAAAAGCTGTCCAGGAATTGAAAAAACTTTGCCACTTGCATTTTTCAAGATGACTTAGTCTTCCCTATGGGTGGGTTTGAGGAGAGCAAGTGCAAAGGCGGGAAGGAGCTTTGAGATGGCAATTAGCAGCGGTCCATGGGAGGCTCTCTTGTGCAGGCTCGTGGGTCTCTGTTGGGATGAAGAAAAGAGAATGGGAAGGATGTGGCTGTTAGACGTGGTGATGGAGGCCTCAGAGCTGCCTCCAGAGTCTTTGGCCTCATTGACTGGGTGGAGGGTGGCGATGTTTCCTGAGGGAAGGACCATGGCAGAAGTAGACGGTGGAAAGGAGGATGCTGCAGAAGTTGGTGGATAATGGAGAGCCAGAGTCACATGGGAGACTCTTCATGTGGGAAGTATTGGAGAAGAGGATACGGTCAGCCCTCCCAAATGGAGCCAACAGACTAAATCAGAAGAGACTCAACACTGAATGACCTTAGTGACAGGTTTCCGTGACTCAGTGAGGATGGAAAGAGATGTGGGAGGCGAATAAATGGAGACCAAGAGGGTAGACGGCTCTTTCCAGAAGTTTGTGGAAAGGAAGAGAGAGAAGGAGACCTGGGGCTAAGAGAAGTTGCTTATTGTGTTTCATAACAGAGATTTCAAGGCCTCACTAGAACCTTACTCAGAAATTTTAAATTGCACAACTTAAGATAACTCTCTCACTAGTGGTTAGTTAGCAGTGAGTTAGCTTTTTGGAGGTAAGCCGAGCGGGCCCGTGGAAACACAGCAGGCTGGATAGTATGTGACATAAATTAAGGAGAAGACCCCCATGCCCAAATTACAAGTTTGTCATGGTGGTCGGGAGACTTTGGGTGTCAGGAGTTAGCCCCACGCAGCTGGAAAAGCTCTGGGGCCATTGTGGGTACAAAGCATGCGATGATTATTGGAAGTGTATGTGTTTGACAAAGGTTTCCATCAAAATGTGAGGGCAGAACAAGTTGTGCCAAAGCGGTCAAATGGTTTTCTAGAAAATTCACTTACTGGCAGTGTCACGGCCCCCGATCCAACCATAAGAAATACAGTCGCTTTGAAAGGTTCCTGCCGCCTTTGTGGATACCATGTAATTCTATCCTATTTATGAATGTCCTCCTCACCCCTAAATTTGTGTGTGCTTTCCTAATGGAACACATCTCTACCGTCAGTAACCATGTTAATTTATGGTGGATTTTGGAATTGTAAGAAGTGAAAAATGGGGAGGTAATACGACTTGTCTTTGTTTTCCTCTAAAGAGGTTTTTACTACTGGGTTCCTGACATCTTCCACCTTAGTTTATCTTTAATTTATCTTTAACTGGAACCATTTTGCCCATTAGCTCTATTCTAATGACCTCTCGAAATGGTCAGATTTACAGGCAACACATGACAGAGAAAATGCAGAAAATCAGCCAGCCTCTCCTGACATTCAACAGCAGCCTATGTCTAAATAGTGGAAAAGTTTATTTGCTTTTTCTGAGGATGTGCTAAGTGATTTTGCAGTTAGAGTGGTATGGCCTTCTAGCACTTAGGCCTGCATTTATTAAATAAATTTGTTCTCTAACTCATGTGTTAAGTGTGTATTATGAAACCTCAAAGCCAATTTCGGTGATTGCAATGTGCAAATATTTTTTAAATTATGTAATTAAATAGGACTTGGCCTGCAAGGTCCACTGAAGTAATTTATTAATTGAAGAGTCTGATTTAATTGTATGTTATTTTCGTTTATTCAGGGAAGTGTCTGCATCTGTTGCCGAGATAGGAGGAGCCTCTTCTGCTCCTGTCACTGGGGGTGCAGAGGTCTCTCCAAGAAATCTTTAGCACCCAATTAAATATTAACCAAGAGGAGGGGATTTGTTCTTTCTCTCCTCAAATCTCTGTTCTGATCATCTGAGTCTGGTGATTTTAAAGGGAAAAGGAAAAAAAAAATCTTGCTGGGGAGAACTATTTGTAACTCACTGTGTTTATCACTATATTATTTAAGAACAAGTCACTCTTCTCTCCTTAAGTGTGGCCATGTGTAGGTTATATAAGGTATGTGCATACAAAGAGAAGCCCCTTTAATTCGGTGTTAGCTGCATCTAGCTATGGCTAAAGCCATGCCATATCTGTTTCCTTAAAATGTCATTTTAAAGGTATTGTGGTTTCAGAGCAGCAGCTGTGACTGAAAAGTATGTAAACTAAGCTGTTCTTGCTCATATCATTTTTATATTCTTATGTCAGACCAGAAGGCTGCTTTAAATTTATTTTTCATTGTGTATTAGTTCTAGAGCCTGTTTTTTTTTTTCTTTCCTTGGGAACATATGTTCTTTGGGACGTGTGATACTCATGCGCTTAAGAAAATAACAATGGGGCGGGGAGGAAGGTACCAAAACGGTTTCTTATTTGGGTATTGTATTTGGGAGAAGATGAATTAAAAAAATTAACTCTCGCGAAGTAGAATTTTCGGGCCTAGCATCTGTGTTTTAGGAAATGAAAGAATTCAGCCATACTGTACCAAAGTCACGTGAAAGGCAGTAACTTTTAGAAGTCCAAATTGCTTTCCCAAAAGGAAAATATTTTTTGTTGCTATTAAATATAGTTTATATTGCTACTTCAGAACTTTTTTTTTTTTTCCAGTGGGGCCATTTACTTAAATTCTTAGTTAATATTTCTATATAGAAACGTCTTTGTCTCCAGAGCTCGCCTTTGCGAATTCCCATTTAATATGCGGTTGTGGATAAGTATTTATTCATACCATGTGGTACCCCACACCTGATCAAGTGACTGCATGGCGTCATGTCAGCCAGCAAAATGTTTGAGTGACTTTTGAGTAGTGGTGGCATGGAAGGTACAGAAGGTTGAAGGAAACAATAATGGGAAATTTTTTTCCTTTCCTATATATTTCAGCCTGCGTACTGCCTCAACTCTGCTGTGGAAATTTGGAATGTTGGATAGAGAAATATTCCTTTTCCTAAAGAGTTGTAAAAGCAGAGTAGAAAGTATGAGCTATTAGAAATTTCCATGGTAAATATAATTTGATTACATGTGTTGGTAATTTCCCTCAAGCTCAGGATTTCACTCGGAGTGTTGTTTCACAGTGATATATTTCTTTCCAGCTTTTGAAAACCAATTTAGCCCAAGAATTTGCCTAAGATCCCACTGATTTGCCTCATGACTCCAGGCCCACATCCAGGTGCCCCAAGTGAGGGAAGTCACGTGGTAGAAAAGGTGCATCTCTCCTGGGTCCGCTGTTCAGCTTGTCCCAGCCCTAACATCTGATGTTGGACCCCAGGTTTGGCTTCCTCCAGGCATAGGCTGGCCCTGGTAGTCCTTGCATCATAGCCTTGGAAAAGGTCTCAGAACATCTGGCGTAATGGTCCAAGTAGTCATCAGAGCAGGGGTGCTGGCCTTTTGGGACGGACAGTAGGCGTAGCATTGGAGCAGGGCACTATGGAATCTCTTCTGTCCCTGGAAGAGCCTGGGAAGCATGGTCATGGCCAAGGGCTTGGGGGTAAAGGCTCTTTTCCAGCCCATACACCAGTATTTCGGTATTTTAACAGCACGTGGAGGCGACGACGGTGTTGCGGGTGAGCACCATCCCTGAGTACCGCTCCTTTCCCAGCAGGGAGACTGAGGTCTGGAGAAGCCGAGGGGCTTTCCAAATTCCTGGTGTGCTGCTGGTGGATCCAGGGGTAGAAGCACACTCTCTTGCCTTCTAGTGACCTGTCCTTTCCACTTCACTTCGCTCCCTTTTAACTGGGGTGTAGAAATAGTCTTCTTTTTCACTTATTTCAAACTGGAGTTGATGAGAAGAAATTTTCTTAGGGATAAAAGCAAGGAAAAAGCAAGATGCCGGAGGCCTGAAGTGGATGACTTCATAGAAGAAAGCTAGCTTGTTTGGATACGGGCTTCAGATACAACACGCTGGCACAATTTATGGGACATTTGTGACTCCTTCCACTCTCTTCTGTGTCTCTTTGCTGGTCCCAGGACCCTGCTCCAAAGTGTCCTTTTGACATACATGATGGATGTTTCCAGAGGCCACATTCTCTCGCCGCTGCTTTTCCATGTTTGTGGGGAGTCGGAGGCTCCTGTTCTTGCTCCGTCTATACCACCTGTGTGGCCTCAGTCACACATTGAGTCTGCTCCCCAGGAGGATGGTGCTTGACCAGACCCCCTCATAGGTGCCTTTCAGCTCTGAAATGTGTTCATTCTTCTCTCTCACCCGAGATTTTTCCTCATTGAAGCCTCCATCTTTCCACTTCGAAGTCTGGGTCACACAGTGCAAGAGAAAACTGATTTTTGGTCACAAAGACATACAGATGTCTCACTGAATGTCCATTTCGGGGTGACCCTCTTGTCTTTTGTCATTGGTAAAACTTGGTTAAGGCATTTCTGATAAAATAAATCTGCTTCCTGTTCTGCTTGGAGTGGTGAGGTTCTCTCCTCTGCCCCCTCATTGTCACTGATAAATCTGTGTAGTATGACTGGTTGGTGTTTCTGTAGCCTTTCCCCCACCCCACTGAAGAAGCTCATGAAAGATTGTATGGTGTGGAAAGTGCCTTACCAATTAAATAAAAGCCTGGTTCATATAAAGAGACTTGTTTCTATATGGAAAATGTGAGCTCTTTTTTTTTTTTTTTTTACATGGACCAGGTGTGGATTAGTTCACTGAACCTTTCACCCAGCCATATTCCCGCTTGTAATTCTTCTGAGGCATAGTTCAGCCAAGTCAAAGAAACATGTTATTAAAGGTGAGCTGAAAGGCATTTAAAAAATAAACAAACTGTTTAAGATCCTAAATCAGTAACAGAATCTATAGGCACAGGCTTGAAAAGTACAAGAAGATGTGTTTCAATACCTTTCGCTTCCAGGCCGGATTCTCCTCCTGCCTTCTTTGAACGTGCCCCGCCCCCCCCAATTCTTTTTGGTCATTGGTGGGACAAGCAGGTGACTCTGAGCTTGGATTGTTGCTCTTTAATGACTTACCCTCTGTTGAGGTAGGTGACACTCCACTCTTACCTCTCTAATTCTCCACCCAGAATGGAGGGGCAAAATCAGTACTTCGGTTTTATTTTAGCACTGTGTTTTTAAGAAGTTTAAAATCTGATACACATTCTCTCCTTTTTTTCTACCTTTGAGTGTGGCAGATCACCAGATCCTATTAACAGCTTGTAGAGATGGCAGAAATGAGGCGTAGGAAGTTTGAGATTTACGTGCGTTGTCTTATCCCCGCTTGTGATAATAGTGGCTATCATTTCTATGGCACTCGCTGTGTGCCAGTCACTTGTGTAAGCACTTTTCCCATTAATGCATTTCTTCCTCAAAAGCACATTATGTGCTATAATTAAGCCCGTTTTATGGATGAGGACACTGAGGGACAGAGAACTTCAGTAACTTGCCTGAAATCACAAGGCCACTAAACAGCAGAGCTGAGTTTTGAACTCAGGTGCTTGCGTCTGTGCTCGTAAGGACTGAACTATCCCAGATTGAACTAGACTGTGCAGTACGATTTCATATAGTACTTAGTATTAATTGAGGCAGCTCAAGGAAACATTAAGAAATAAAGATATTCATGGTCAGCCCTGGTGCCCTCCCCCCAACCCCTGACGTTTTTCCCTCATTCAAAAAAAAAAATTTTTTTTTTTTCTGTTTTCTTTTGGTGGTTTTTACATTCTGGCCTGTTCCCAGGGAAGGACTAGGCATCAAGTGTTTGCATCCTGTTGTCCCGCTTCTCCCTTGATTATCTTAAACTTTCATTGTGATTGTGGAGTTCTGGAAAGCCCTTCTCCCATTTTTAAAGTAATTCGAGAAAATAGGAACAAAGGAGGAGAGGAATTTTCAGGGGTGGCTCTTCCTGGCCCACCCTTTATGAGGCACTCAGCTCCTTCCGAGGGGAGCTGGAAACCCCAGTTCTCCGTAGCGGACACAATGCGCCTCTCAGAACCTTAAACACTTAGCTGATCGGAATTACCCCCACCCCCACCCCTGCTGCTTTACACGACAGAAAAGGCAGCAGTTCAGGCAACAGCTTCATCTAGTGCACTTTGAGTAGCTTTGCTTCGTGAAGACCATATGCTGAGCTTGTCAAAGTCATCTGCCCGTTTCAGCCATTCTTGTTTTAGGAACGTTAACTTGCTGTATTGGGGAAGCACCATCATGTGTGAACAGCCATGCCAGGCTTCTGCCAAATGTCCCTGGTCCTCTATCAAATTCTGGGGGCATTCAGTGGAGCTTTATTGTCCTCAGGATCAAAGACCCCCTAGCATCAGGATTATTCACATAGCATCCTAAAGGTACGATGCTAAAGGTACGATGCTATGTACCAGGAGGGCGGGTCCCACCTGGTTCGAAATTACACTGGCGCTGGCGAGTGTGTTTCTAGTGGGACCTGGAGAGGCGGTGAGGTGTGGAAAAGCCCAGAGATGGGTCAGAGTTGAGTGGAAAAGGGAACTGGGATCTGCCAATGTCAGAGAATTCAGGAAGAGAGGCATGGGAAAGGAAATGGGATGAAAAGGTGCCAGGAAAAGTTGCCTCATTATCTGGCATTTTTCTGGTGGCCAAAAGTGAAGTTTCTACTTTCGAGTCACTTGCAAGCACTGTGGGCACAGAGCTGCCAAGTTTTGCAGTTTAAGGCCCAATAAAACGGGGATATGGGCATTACTGGGAGACTGTTATTTTCAGGGAAGGATTTTTGGGAGGTTTTCCCACCTGACTGTGTGAGTGGGTTCGTTCTTTTGTGTCTTTCTCCATGGGTCAGCACGCCCACAGTGGAGCCCATGACTACGGAGCCACTGGGGGGCGGGGTCTTTTCTGTATAAACCCAGGTGTAAGCGGTGGTGCCTATAACTACAGGAATAGAGGAGCTAGAATGAGATACAGGGATGTTTTTATTCGACTTCTATGCTGATTAGTGTGATTCATTCCATATGCATTTATTGAACCACGATAGGCAGCTACTGTTCGGTGCTGGCATACAGCGTGCAAGACAGGTGAAGTGCTTGCCTTCATGGAGTTTATATTCTGATCATTTACCCCACACCGAAGTGCACACAGTCCGGATTAACATGACTGGTTTTATCTGTTGCCTAAACGTTCCTAGAAAAACCAAATGAAATCTGTTTAGCTGCAGATTGGAGCCGCCAAAAGCCAGATGTGGCCATGGGAAGACTCTCTGAGAGCTTGTCATCTGGCTCCAGCTGCGCTAACCTAGGTCTGGTAGGCAGCCACGAGTTGTGTCTGCCGACTGGTGGCCACACACTAGCGCAGGCTTAAACAATTAGCGGAATCCCTTGCCCGGTGGCAAGATCCGCTGTGTGTGTCCTGAGATTGCTACTGCTGTCCAGACCAGGAGCCTCTGTGGTCTGGGGCAGAAACACCCAGAAGGGAATCGAAAATCAGCTCCTTGAGAAACTAGGCACGGCTTTCTTATCCTGGAGCATAGAGAGGGATGCAGGGGAGGTACAAAACCCATGTCAGCAAGAAAACAGAAGCATATCAGACGTGGCCCCCCACCAAGAGGGCTTGCCTGATACGGACCTCCTGCCCCTAACATGCCCATGCAGAAAAGCCAAGAGTTGGCCTACAAGAACCTCTCACTCCCACTTATTATTTTTTGATTGTTGCCCTTTGTGAGACCGATTTATGATGACCTGTGTTGATTTTACCCAGAGATTTCCATTAAAAGTCTTAATTCCCACCTTTGAAAGCAGCAGGATACCTACAGATGTGCCATAACTTTTCAAATATCTGCCTTCCCAATAAGTACATAAATAAATAAAATGCTTCAGGCTACCTACATGTGGAAGATTTATATCTGTCTGTCTGTCTATCTATATCTATCTACCTACCTACCTACCTACCTACCTACCAACATTTCTGGTTTAATGTACTAGGCCAGTTCTGCCCTTCGCTGGGAAAATAATGATTTCGGTCATCCATTGTCCAGCAAGCTCCTGACAACACAGTAGTTGCTCAGTTAATGTTTGTAGAATGAGCCAAATGAGGAAGATCTCTAGTCAGCATGCTGACTTTCAAGGCTGGTGCTAAAAAAAAATGAGTGAAGTTCTTTCAAATAATAAGGAGGGGAAACAACCCACAATTTAGAGCAAAAAGAACCAAAAAAGTAAACATTTAATTGGAATAATTGCGGAATTCATCGTGCAGATGTCCACATGTAGTATCTGATTAGAACAGAAAACACAAGAGGGTAGAGATTGACGTTTTCAAGGGGGTTCTCTTGAGGCTAAGCGTATCTGTACCTGTGGGGACATGTTTATCGCAGTGAGTTTCAACAACCCAGTTGAAGTGGGGGAGAATTTTAAGATACTAGTTTTTGTGTAAAAATCAACTTTTGCCTCCCAGTGCATTGTGTAAATTTGCCATGCAGGAAGCATAAGTGAAGCCATTTGGTTTTGTGGCATTGGTGTGGGCTGGCTCAGGGGGTGGGGGATAAAGTTGAGGCATTGATACAGTATGAGGAGAGCCAGATGGTTGTATTACACATCTTTTGTGTTCTTGTTTGCTTCTTAAAGCAGTTGCAGAATTTTGCCCTTGGCGATATTTTCTTCGTGCTTGTATGTTCTGCTGTGAATTTACTTTTTTGTCAGAGCACTTTGAAAGAAAAGCTTGCTCTTAAAAAAAATTTTTTTTAACTTACGTTATAAACTTGTGAAGTCAACAGTGTGTTCATAAAAATATTTTTTAAATGGTAAGTATGTTAGTAAACAGTGGGAGGAGCAGCTTTTCTTTTTTCTTTAGCTGATTTCAATGACATGTCAATTCAGAGAACGATTTTTGCAGAATTATAAATGTGGAATAACAATGAATGGATGGTTGGAGGCAGAATAGATACGTTGTTTTTCCAATAGTAATGAGTCTTATCTGCTTAGAAATTTTAACTTTTTCTATTACTTACGGCAGCTTCTCAGGCTGCGGTTTACCTATTGTGTTTTCTAGCAAGTCTGACTTTAAGTGAAGTGAAAATGCTTTGGGATAGGTCTGTGGCTTTAGCCTGGGTGTTGGGTTGGCATTCAGTACAACTGTTTATCATACCACCATTGAAATTTATATTTATTTCCTACTAAAAGCAAATTATATTTTGCGATCACCAGTGGCAAGGGATAGTTAAGATGTTCTAACTGCATGTAAGAGATGATATTTTTTCACTGAATGCTTTTAATAAGGAATTGCTTCTGAGCTTTTTTTTCCCCCCGTTGTGATAGAATGGTTCAGAATAATTTAATGCCCTTTTCGCAGTCCCAGTTTATCTCTTTTTTTCTTCGCTCAAACGAGAGAAGAGCACAAGCGTAAGCTCTTTGGACTCCGGTTTATTCTCTGCTGTGCACAGATTTCCAGACCTGAAGTCCCTGATGAGAAAACAGGAAACTTACAGTCCTAACCTTATTGAAATCTCTGCCCGCTTTAGTCACAAGTCTGAAGCAACTCCTTCCAATAATGAAGCCATTGTATGCATCATATCTGATCAGTTCTCGAAATGTTTTAGTAAGTCTATCTTACAACATTATAAGAAGATAATCAGCAGCCTTAGAAGGTCCCCATCTGGACTGTAGAGTTCTTTTACTGAAAGATGTTTTGCCTTTTTGAGATAGCTCTCGCGTTTCATCATCTGTTCCGCTGAGATGAAGTGCATATGAAAAGTCAGTGACTCTGAATCCATCTGTTGTTATTATTTTCCACTGATAATTGGCTTGAACAATGAAATGTCTGTGTCTGCAGCCTTTGAAACCGTACACCCTGTTTATTTTCTGGAGGTCTCGCTGCAACTCCCCCCGCCCCCACTTTTTCCTCCTTCGTTCTCTCTCAAGCTTCCAGCCAGTGGCGCTGGCGTGAGGATGACATCTTTGACTCTGTGTATCAGTATGTGTCACTCAGCATCTAAAGCTTGCATACGGATTTTTGTCACAATCCCTGTGTCTGTGCCGTTCGCGGTAGGATCCAGCCCTCTTGCCACCAGAAGCTTAGCTGGGCCACAATGCATGGATCCCTTACCTGGCTTCATCGTCTTTATTTCACTTTCCTCATTAAAATATTAATTTCTTGTACAGTATCTAATACCTATGGAATTAGATACCACCTCTAATTGTATAATATATTCGGTTGCAGCCAGGTTTGCACGATACAGAGCATTAATATTGGATTCCACTAACAGCACTTCCATTAGCTTGCTCAACCAGTATGAGATATAGATGAGCTAGGAAGCATAACTACCCGCCCGAACTGCCAAAACAGTCATTAGAAGCTCCATTGGGATGGACAGAGGCTTTTTCACAGTGATATACTGATTAAATTTTGTTCTATGGTTTATTTGCATCAAGGTTAGATCACTATCGCTTGTGGCTTGTGGAAGGAGGTTATCTAACACCTTATTTGGAAGGTCATTTCAAGACAAAATAGTGAATAGAATAGGCATCTTTAGTGTCTTTGGGAACCCCTCTTAGGGAAAACCTGTATTTTATTCTTTGGGAGGGGGGTTTGGGAATCTTCAATTTTTTTTTTCTCTTTTCTCCAAGTTATGCTGTAATATATGTTTGAGATGGGTTTTTTCTGCTTGTTAGTAATTTTTTTTAAACTTTTCAGTTATATTCATTTGCTTTTGCAGTAGAATGATCTAGCCAGAGAGCAGTGTTGTGTTAATAAAACAGAACTTGCTTTTGAAATAGAAAGCTGCCTTATTTCCCTTGGCCAGCATAATTGCACTACATTCTCTGAGGCTGTGAAGGATCTGTGACCTCCCCTTTTTGGTCCAAGTAATAATGTAGACACATCCTATAGAACAGCAGTGCTGGACTTGCCCCCATTGTACTATGTGGCATTAGAAGGAAGTAGATGAACATAATCATATTTATGTTTCAATCGAAATCATTTAATACTGCAAAAGTTATTAAAAAATAATTAAGTTACTAAGACCAACATGTAGCTGGAGCATACAGTAAGAGGTTAGAAGAGAGTGCGTTGACCCCCTGGGCTGAAGAAAGGCGGTAGTAAATTCCTTGTGCCTGCGTGTTTTTCCTTTTGCTTAAATTCCTCGGTTCTAAGGACAAATTATGTTGAGGTATGGCATATTTTCTGCCGAAATGGAGAAAATTGTTGACTGTAATTATGTTATTTAATTGAAATTATAAGTGGTTGAGGCCACTCAGTTAAAAGCATCCTTTCTAATATATGGGTAATGTTTTTAAATGAGTGGTCATGGATTGATGACATTTGAAAGGCAGGCATTTGGGATGTATTTTTGGAAGACTCAAATTATATTCCTTAAATCATTAGTGAACTAAAGAGTGTAAAGTGGCATGGGTTTTTTTGTTTGTTTGTTTATCTTCCTAAATTAAGTATGTGTCAGTGTTACATGCGTGACTATATATACACATGTATATGCATGCACATGTATGTGTATGGATGCGTGTATATACTTTGTATGTGTAAATTTTTGTACGTATAGAAGATAGACCTTTCATAGGTGCAGGTCACAAGGACTGGTTTATAATGTGGCAAAGCACAAAAACAAAAGGTGTATTGTGGCTGAAAAATGTGATTGTTTATAACTCACATTGTATAACTGTTAGAGATTTGAAAGCAAGCTAAGGTAAAACTCCAGTGATGTGTCTTATGCCAACTTTTTTTTGGAGTAGCTGGAGATAAAACAATAGCACTATATTCTCTCCCCCATTACTCCCCCCCCCACTCCAGGAGTGAGTTCTTAATTACTAATGAATGCAATTCATTTTAATTGTTATTATAGCAACATAACATTTAACTGTCTCCTGTTTAGTCCTTGTGCCCTGAACAGGCGGTGTCTCCTGTCAGAGAGAGGACAGGTAGAAGGCACAGCAGGCGTCTGATTGAGCCAGTTATTCATTTGCTGAGTGTTTGTGTTTATGCAAAGGGGCCTCTTCCTGCATATTTAATCTAGAGTAAGGCAGTGGCTTTTGTTGTGTTTAGCCCACATACCTTCAGTCCTTCCTCACACTGCCGCCAGCTTGGGAGCCCTGAGAGCCCGCAGGCTTCCCAGCGCCTCTAGTTCTCCCTTGCAAACTCTCAACTTTCTTCCGTTGTGTGAAAATTGCCTCTCCAGCCCCAAAGCTTTCCTTCCTCACCATGAGCGGGTAAGTGTGTGCGAAGCCAAGGCTGATACTTTGTTTCATTTTACAAATGTTGAGAGGCTACTTTCCTGCTCTTCTGGGCGCCTTCTGCCAGCGTCCTGGGTCCTAGTTCCTGGGCCGTTGTCAGTTGCCGGCTGCCTTGAAATAGACGNCGGGTGTGTGTGGGGGGGTGGAGAGAAAGAGAGAGGAGTAACAGCTTTATTATTCTTTGTCCTAACAAATCCTGTTTTGTAACTATCCTGGAGATAATGCTGCCATTGTTTGCTAAAAGCCTTCAAACAGTGTTTAAGACCGAACTGTAAGAAAGCAGTGAAACTCTGCTGCTGTATTGTCTATACCCGGGCCAGGGTCCTCCCCGAAGGTCTGTGCCGGAATAGGAAGGGTTTTCTTTAGTGGAAATCGAATCGTCTCTTCATTGATATTAATAGCACACTAGAGAGGTTGGCCATGATGCTCAGAGAGGCGGTTGGGAGGGAAGGAAATCTGATCTTGCTGGGAGGGGGGGGATGACAGCCTCTTGGCCCCACGGTGGAGGAGACATCCATCCAGGCTCAGCCTGCATAATGGCATCCTGGCTTAACTGTTTGCTCTAGGAATTTTAATCTTGAGCTGTTTGTTTTACTATCTGGGGTCTTGCTATTTTTTGTTCCCGTACTGTCTTTAGAAAGCACCATATTCAGGGTCTAATCCAGTCTTTTTAAAAAGTGGATTAAAAAAAAAAAGACTCAGAAATTGATGTACTGTGACTTAGATCATTCTGGGCTATGATGGGAGAATTGGGCTTTCTTTTAGAGTGTTATAATTTCAAAAATGAATTGCCACAACGAAGAAGGACGAGCCACCCAAGGAAGATATGTCCTATGTAAAGATATTTCAGGGACTAGGAATTGTGTCCAGGGTCTAAAAGAAGGAGTTTGCATTACCAGTTAACTGTTGCCTCTGCTTGAGTAACTCTTTTCAACAGAAGAGTGTGCTGTTCCCCCGCAGGTTGGAAACTGTGAGAATTTAAATAAAATTTCATCAACCTTATTAAAATATGTAGGGAGTTGGGTCTTCTTGGGTACAAATCAGTCTAGAGACTTTGAAGCATTTATTAACAGTGAGGCTGCTGTAGGTTTTTAATAATAAAATTACAAATACCCTATCTGATTGCAAGTATATGACTTTTATACTCGGTTTTTAAGGGGAAAAATACTTTTTTTTATGAGGAAAAGTAACTCGGTCAGAGCACCTTCTGTGATTAGCGCTATTGTATTCTTAAATTTTGATTGATAGAGATAATAGTTTTCACTTAAAAATACAGACAGGTACTTTAACTTTCCATGACAATAGCTATTTGCATTTCTTTTATCTTTTTGTTTAACATTTGTGGGGGTTGGGATGGATTTGATTATTAACTCTTATTGCTCACTAAAGGTAAATCTAAAACAAAGGCTTTGTTAGAGCTTCAAAGAGAAAACAGCAAATATTGTTTTTAGGTTTCAACATTTAAAGGCTGTTAAAGGATACCTATAAAACATTTTCACATGACCATGACCAGGGTTTTACTTTTCTGTGAGGTAAGCGAGAGGAGTTTCTCCAAAAGAGATGGACTAGTGTGAAGCTGCTGGGGGGGCGGGGGGGCTGCCAGCCTGGCGCAGTTTCCCCGGGGCACACCTCGCCTGGGGTTGCCTGCACCATGTGGCTTACCTTCTAGTATTTTCGGTTTTTCTTAGGAGAATGGACCCCAAAGTTAGGTTCCACGATTTGGTAAGAGTCCCAGAGGGTGAGGAGAAAGGAAGTTAAAATGTTCCTCGCAGCCACAGGAGGGGACATTAGGGAATGATGGTGGATTTCTTTGGTAGACAGAAGTAACAGAAATGTAGTGATTGTAAAGCAGCAAGCCTGGCTGGTGTCCCAAAGGCCTGAACTGTACAGCTGTTCCTTTTCCTTTCCATTTCCCTTCGTTCTTTTCCTTTTCCCCCCTCTTTAGCGCTCCCAGTTTTTTTCCCTCTTATTTCTTTTCTCTTCCTTCCTGCCCTCTTTGCTTTTTCTTTCTGTAAGCCTGGCTCAATATTGAAGTTATTAGAGCAGAGAAAAAACTCTCTGCGGTTGATTTCTGAGTGGATTTTCTTGTCTCGAGTGCAGAAAATGAAGTGACCCTTGTACTATAATTTTTCAGCTAGGCAAATTTGTGTTGATATGCTCCTGTTTTCCTAAGAAATCTTTGAAAAACAAGACGTGAAAATCCACATGAGTTAGGAGTATCTAGTTAAAGAGACAGCCATCTCTTGGAAATTGGCCCATTTAGACCTTCTGTTTTCTTAGATGAAATACATGTCCTTTGATTGCAATATTTGGGGTATGAGAACCTTGAACTCTGTTCCTGGGCTTTCAGAGAAGGTATTCTCTAGCTAGAGACAAATGACTAAATCGCCACCTTCCTTGCAGGCCAGGAGCTGGCCGTGACATCCTTGCATTCCCAGTGACACTGGTGCATGGTAGCCTCCCGGCCTCATTTGATGTACCGAAGGTTAAGGTGAAGGACGTTGGTCTCTTTCCCAGTCCCTTTTGTACTATCCTATAACATGAAACATCATGCAGGAATCCTGATGCAAATCGTTTCCTTCAGCTGCCATGGAAGAAAGGGAGGACATACTCTTAGTGGGAAAAGTAGTGTGTATTGTTCATTTTCAGTCTTGTGAAATGAAGTCAAACCCCCATGTTTACCTGCAACTTGGTTCTTTTTTTTTTTTTTAAGATTTAATTTATTTATTTTACAGAGAGAGAGACAGCCAGTGAGAGAGGGAACACAAGCAGGGGGAGTGGGAGAGGAAGAAGTAGGCTCCCAGCAGAGCAGGGAGCCCAATACGGGGCTCGATCCCAGGACCCTGGGATCAGGCTCTGAGCCAAAGGCAGACGCTTAATGACTGAGCCACCCAGGCGCCCCTACCTGCAACTTGGTTCTGACTACACCATCCCCATTGGCATTATGGATTATTTATTGCATAGATGAAATTGGGGGCAAAATACATCCCTACGAAATGTGACATTGAAGCACTGTGGTGACCTAGAGGTCGACAGATAGTGGGAAATTCTTAAGGCTGGGGGTTGGGAAGGGGTAGAGGAAGAGGGGAGTACCTTAAGTTTTCTAATGAATGGGTTGCCTGCTGAAGATGGGTGTCTTACTCAAGGTCTTAAAGTCAATGCATAGATTCAGGTGGACAACACTCTCGCAAACAGTAGTGAGGGGCCGCACCAGGAACAATTCTGGTGTCCACGGGATCTGAACTGTATAGAGAATGACACGAATGAAAATAAGTCATTTCTCTTTACCGTATTCCTGGCTCACTTTTAAAACCTAAAACCAATAGGAAACTTCAGAAAGAGGAAAAAAAAGCGCAATTCAGATGGTAACAGCATTTTAAAAGAAGACGAGTGGGCTGGAGGGGAATATTTTTCTTTCTATATTAAAAAAAACTTAAAAGCTTTACATAACCATTTAATTTTAGTTTTGATGCTTGTGCGGTGAGTAAGCATTCAGGTAATTAGTTGATGTATTTGATAAGTAAAAGTGATTGTTTAAAAAAATAGCGAGCCGCTTTGGAAACGGAAGTTTTACATTTTGGAAAAAAAAAAAAATGAAATGCAGGTTGTTCTGCTAGTTGTTGATTTCTGATTCTTCCAGGCTCGTCATGATGCAGACTCAGGCCCCAAGTACTACTCCCTAATTTTCTTGTCTGTTATATTGACACATTTCATTTAATTTAGCATGATGGCAAACAGCTGTTGAACTATTAATCTTTTCTCTGCAAAGCTAGAAAAATATCTTTTAGATTACTTAGCTAATGTATACTAAAAACTAAAATCAACAGAAAGAAATTAATGAGTGGTCAAATGTGCATATGCATTAAAATTTATGGAACTTCACAATGGAGGAACATATGATTTGTATCCCACGGCCAGTTTGGGGTTTTTGTGGGGTTTTTTGTATTTTTGTATAAGTAAAAATTAAATGTAGCCAATTTTGTATTGCTTTAATAATTATAAGTTGGAGGGTTAGTTATATAATTTTGTTTCCCTAGGGGAAAATTATCCTTGTAAAATCTCTGAGGGTAGATCGGCTTATATTTTTGTTCTGTTCACTTAACACACTATACGATGTAGACAGATGCATAGAGAAATAGGCCCCGTTCTTCCTTGAAATTCTTCTATAGGTTTGAATACAGGGCTCAAGATAACTTTATTCAAAGTAGGCATTTTCAGCAGGTTTTTTTTTTTAATGAAATTTTAATAAGGTCCAGTTGTTTGCAGGCCTATATGATAGCAATCTCATCTGCATTGCAAAGTCTAATACTATAGATCTGACGGCCAAACATGCAAAAATAAACACAACTCCATAGATGAACATCAGTTTAGAGCACACTAAATGTTGGAGGATCTCTCAGGTAAAAAGGAGGGAGAATGGCCGTTCTTG
Source organism: Ailuropoda melanoleuca (assembly GCF_002007445.2). NCBI lineage: Eukaryota > Metazoa > Chordata > Mammalia > Carnivora > Ursidae > Ailuropoda > Ailuropoda melanoleuca. The sequence continues at coordinate 37,281,295 of NC_048221.1, read as the reverse complement.
CCTTGAATTCAGTAGCATCTGCCAGAGTTCACTTTCTTTCCATTTAAGATTGCGTGTGTGGTGAGATGGAAATTTCTCGTGTATAAGATTATTGCTGTGCCTTGTATCTAAGGGGCTTCTCTTACTTGGGAGGAGTGGGGCTGCTTTGCAGATTTTGCCATTATCCTGAGGACCCCAACATCATTGCTCCCTGTTTTCTTAGCACCCTTTGCCCCGTGACAGAGTTCTCACCAGTAGAGAAACCAGTCCTGAGGACACACATCAGCAGTGTGTCTCAAAATTTTCATTTCATTTTCAATTTGAATTGTTTTGTGTAAAAACAAAAAGGTTTGGGGCAGGTTGCAAAATAGTAATTTTAAGTCCCAGAGCTAGGGTTTTCCCCCACCCAAATGGTGAACATTTATGGTGAAAACCTCCAATTTCCTCTTACAGTAAACATGAAAATTATGATTTCACTCAGAGCCTGCATTTTTTCCCAATCTTTATGGCAAGAATCTGCATATACTTGCTTGTGGAAATGTCATAAATTGGCCTCCGATCAATTCCTGAAAGATAGTACTCACCAAAGTGCCACTTTCAAATTTTAGCCCTTGTGAAATAAGATTTAACTCTTCTCAATAATGTTTGCCTTTCCACATTCAGGGCTGACAGCAGAGGGATAAGCAGGGATATATTCTGTATAAAATTAAAACCACTTCATTACATATTGTTCTGAAGAGTGAGCAAAAGGATATTAACATTTTAGTAAAATGATGGTACGATTTTAGCATCTTACCAAAAATTACATGAGCATTTGGTCAGCTGATGTGGAATGAATCCTGTACCCTGTCGGTAACTTGATCTAAATTAATAAACAAATGTTTTTCTTTTCACTTGTGCCATATGTTGATCCCAGTTACATGGGCAGAAAGAGGCAGCTTGTAATGTTTCTTAGAGGATTACACACTGTTTTGCATAAGAGAGTGTGCAGATGCAGGAGTAGATGTGGGATAAAACATGTTCCAGGCTTTCTTTGTGTTTTAGGGAGCTCAGTTTCAATTGTTTATTTCATCTGACACAAACCATTTTTATTTAACTTGGTAGATCTGGTAGATAAATGCGAAGTGGAAAACATAGTGTGAACAGCTTTCACCAAACGATTAACCCCTTACCCCTCCCCAAACTTGAAGATCGTGGTGCTTGTATTCATTTTGAAAGGTCCCAGGGTGGCATAAAGCATCTTATCTATAAGAACTCACTCTCGACTTCCTAAGGGGGGGGGGAGGGAAACAAGCCTGTGCTTTAATGAAATCAGAGATGTTGTGGATGTTAACCAAACAGACACGTTCAGGGAGCAGTCTGGTTTGCAAAAACAAAGGCCTATGGGTCCCATATTATTGCACCAGAAAATAAATTGATAGATGACAAGATGAGAAAAAGTTCATATGCAAACTTTGCAGTGTTTCACCTTTACTTTTTCCACCCACATTGTTTTTGTTGTCTGGAGGAGCTCACAGGCCTCTGCGCCAGATCAGTGGTCTTGCGCCTTGTTTTTATTAACTCTGAACGTCATTTGCCATACAATGTAACGGAGTCCTTTTGTTGTTCTTGCATCTATCCCAGGCAGATAGTTGGTTGCTGCTGTCTCTTGACATTCAGATTTTGACGTTCTCTTTTGTTTTCAGGGTAAGAAGTGACCTTTTGAGGTGACTATACCTGAAGATTGCTTTCCAGAAGCCAAAACAGGTAAATGCAAATATGAATAGTGGAATTATATCTTGGCCCATATCTCCCTCCTTCTAGGTATATCTTAATTCAACTCTTTTCCAATCTATGTAGCTACCAAATATATGTGTTTGCATTTGTGGAAGTCCTTATGTAGTAGAATCTTTGGGGAGAACTTTCAAGAAAAGACTGCTCGTAAGAAATGGTTGCAGAGTGACCCTTCCCCCCCTAAATGTTATCAAACTTTCTCCTTTTTATTGAAGCGGAACTTTTTTTTTTTTCTTGTTTTTGGTTGTTGACTTGGTGGGCTTAAAGTTAGAAAGCCATATTCACATCACAAAAGTGGTGATTCATAAAAACGAACTTGCTGCAAATGTGAGTAGCGCATGTCAGTGTTCTGTGCCCAAGTGGTGTCATCGATTGATGTTCATCTGGCGGCTTTATGATCACCTTCTTTCAGAAATTAATAGTCAAGCACCATAGCAACACAGCACATTGATGTAACTGCTGAACGGCGTGGGGCATATCCCTGTGATGTCAGCGCTAGGCTGCCTTGTTCTCTTGACCTTGCTTGAAAATCAAATGAGTATTTGATTTTAAAATTAGAAGTTTTCAGAGAGACTAATGTAGCTTGATGAATTAAAGCTAAATTAAATTTTCTCAAACTCACTTTTGGGGAGGGGGAACAAAAAAGCACTCTGTTTAAACTGGCTGCAGATACTCCGTATTTTCTTGATTGCCAAAGCTCGCTCTCGGGTGGGGCCATGGTCATCTGACCCCAGTTAACCTTGCAGGTCATTTTCACGGCTGAGGTTTCTCAAGTGGCATCTTCATTTTGTTTTTGAATTTTGGCCAATAACAGCTCCATTTGCTTTAGTAGATTTGTGTCTGTTGTAAAACAGGTTCCTTGCTGACCTGGTTCCGCCGGGTCTCCACTCAGATATTACTAAGTTGAGTTTATGAATTTGTAAGACAGAGACTTCCTACTCTTTAGTTGAACATGTTTGGGGTTTTTTTGAACCTTTATAACGCAAAAATTCTTACATCACTGTTGTTTTTAATCTTACTGAGCATTTTGGGACTCTAGAACGCCTTTGAAAGGTATGGATTTGTTTTTAGAGTTGCATTCTGGCACGTTGGATTGGAGGCAAAAAATCCAATTTGCTGCATTTCACCATCATTGTTGTTTACATGAAACCTTTGTGGGAAGCACCTGTTTGCCCGCCACGGGGGACAGGTTCACTTATCCACTACAGCATGGAAAGGGTGGATCCCAACTACTGTTTGGGGTTATCAAGTCAAAACACTTCCCTTTGCTGAGACTCAGTTGCCCGGTCTTAAAAAGGAAAGCTTAGTTAATTTCAGGAATCTGGAAACTTTTTCTGTAAAGGGCCACGCAGGAAATATTTTCTGTTTTGTGGGCCATTCCGCCTCTGCCACAGCAACTCAGCTCGACTGTACGTTGTGTCTCCTGGTCTCCGTGAGTCCTGCGAGATCTCAGTCCAAGACGTTCCTTATGCAAAGCTGTGCCAGGTGTTTAACTCATCTCGCGCCGTTAGCAAGCAAAGATTTCCAGCAGAGCTCAAAACTGTGATTAAACAAAGCTGAAAGCGTGGTTGAAAAGATGAAATATTCACCTTGAGAGTTGTGTTACCCCGACAGCTTCGAATAGGGGCATCCTGAGTAGTTTTCATTATTTTCTTTGGAGTCACCTGTAAGCATGAATTATTTTTCTTCTGACTTGATGTCTTTATAATGCCTACGCTAACATCCATGACCTGAAAATGGGCACGCTTGAATGTGTGTGTTGTGATTTGTTTCCAATTCTGTGATAACGGTCAAAGTTTAAAATATCGTGAGACAGGGGCAAGTTCGGGGGGAAAAAAAAACCAAGAAGGAAAGAAAAAAGGTTCCAGGAAATTTTCATTAGTGTTGACTAAGAGAGGCAGTCCATGGGGAGAGAAAAAATTCTTTCTTTATAATTAATGTCAAGGACATGGTGTATTAAAGATACGATATACTGCAAATGAGGAACTCCTTGTCAAATTTCAGGAACAGTGAAAAATTTTGTCCTTCTGATGGCTCCTGTCATGACACAAAGGAAGCTGAGCAATAAATTCATATAATTTTTGTTTTAAACTTGACCGCTAGGAAGCTTGGAGTAAGAGTTTTCAATCTCTGTATAGTTTTTTTCCCACTCCAACTTTTTGTGATTGAGATCTTTTTAAATAAACTTCATTTTTCCTACCCCCAATTAACATTGGGTTATTTATTTTTGTCCTTCTACAATCTCAATTCCATTTTGTTTAACCCTCATTTCAAATTTTATTTTATTTTTTTTTTTAGAAATTAGTGAAGGTATAGAGACTTAAATAACAAATCACGTAATTTTTTTTAACCTTTTAACAAGCTCAAAGAGCCTTCAAAAACTAATCCTTATTTATTTTGATCTCATATATAAATGAAAAAAAGTTTTGTTGAAAAGGTAAAAAAAAAGTCTGTAAAATGGCTAGAATGGTTACTGTTTCTTTCTGAGGAATAATCCTTAAACAGAGAAGAGCGTGGGGCGCCTGGGTGGCTCAGTCAGTTAAGTGTCCCACTCTTGATTTCGACTCAGGTCATGATCTCAGGGTTGTGGGATCGAGGCCCGTGATGGGCTCAGCAGTGAGTGCGGAGTCTGCTTAGAATTCTCTCTCTCTCTCCCTCTGCCCCTCCCTGCACCTCTCACATGTGCATGCACGGGCACACTGTCTCTCAAAAGCAAACAAAAACCACAAAACCCCGAGAAGATCATGCTATCCAGTGATGATGGAGAAACCAGCACCATCTCTACACCATCAAAAACAGGTAGATTTCAGATGACGGGTGCTTCTTAGTAAATGTCATACCACATTTGAAATTTGGGAATCATAAGTAGCATAGATGCAAGTAAATATGTCTACATTGGCACTATGGGCAAAACTACTTATGTGCATAAAGGGGCCAGGCAAATTCAGAAAAACAGATGAAGCCATTTTTCAGATTTAGATTCAAAGGTCTGAAGAGTCATAAATAACAGTCATGTAACAGTTTTTTTCCAAGTAGATCTGAACACGTTACAAAATGGGTTTGGTGCCAGCATTCTTGAGAGATAGGCAGCAATGATTATAATCCCCACTCTACAAACTGGGAAGGTGGTCCCAGAAGTGATCAGTAACTTACCCACTGTTACCCAGAATGTCAAGACTGGACCTTAAAAGACGTCTTGTTCGGGTCACAATTGTATTGATGTCATTTTATCATGGCTGCCTTAGTTTGTGATTCACTAAAGGTTTATACATCATTTTCCCTCTGCTTTCCCCCAACATTGGCATTGTACCTACATGCATTTTTGCTTGAGATTCAAATTCAATTTGTAAAATTCATATTCTTTTATCAGTTCTGAGTGGTATTGGGAGTGGATGATAATCATCAGGCCCATATAGATTACGATTAAATGGTTATTTTAAAATATTTTAGGCATCTTCAAGCTTCACATCTTATGTGCTGTTAATTTCTTTTTTTTTTTTAATTTCTTTTTATGGTCAACTTATTTGTGAGAAAGTTAAGAGACAATATAAAAGTGTAATCGTTGCAGTATTCTCCTATCCCAATTTGAGCTCTTTTTTGTTGGATCCAGGAGTATAAAGCATCCTTATAGACTCTACTCATTGTGTCTTTCATATCGCAGATTGTATCTTGGTTACAAATAAAGGTAAAATGGCTATTCAGCTATTTAAAATATATCCACTGATTCTTTTGAAAGTGCGTATTTATTTGGTTTAAATATTTAATGCCAATAACATTCAAAGTTAAATCCATTTCAAAACGACTGCTTTGTAGCATTCCACATTTGAATTGTGTGACATAATTTATCAAGTTGTTGTGTAGACATTAACAGTGTCTTCATTGAGCCATCAGATGACCACGCTAGCTGAATCACTAGTCTGTTCAGTTAAGCATTGGAGTCCTTCTCTCTCCCTCTTTCTCTCCACACACCCATGCCTGGGCTTAATGATCAGGGTAAAGATTGGGCTGGTATTATAGCATAGAGACCCCAACATACAACGTCTTAGATAATGGAAGTTTACTTTTCTCTTATGTAACAGTCTGACCAGTCTAGCTTACCTGGCAGGTTCTTTCTCTTTTGGTCTCCTACCTTGGGACTTTGTCATTATTTACATGGTTGAAGCATAGTGGAGAAATCCAAGGCAAGCAGTTTTCTTTGATGCAAATGAGTTAAAAATTGCACATATCCCATCCATTGACATTTATTTGGTAAGATTATGGTAGCCTGGTTGCAAGAATCTGCAGTGGCTGCTGGGAAATGTGTCTACCAAGGTGGCCAGGAGCATGGGTGAATTGAAGAACAGGTTTAAGGGGACAGTTCGAACACAGCAACTTGATTGGTTGAATTGCCCCAATCCGGTGATTTCGTTCATTCATTCATTCATACAAAAGTACATACTGCATACATACATAAATTCCTACTGCAGGTATTTACTGATGATTGTGTGCTAGTTGTTAAGATCATAGCACTACATAAGAAGGACATGGTCTCTGTCCTCATAGAGTTTATATTAGAGAGGGGAAGACCCACATTATGAACGGTGTTCATGACCAGTATTAGGAGGGGCAAATACTGGTTGCTGGGAGAAAGTGATCTATAACGGGTATACCACGGTATCAGGGATTTATGTATTTTAGCCTTCTATGGAAGCTGTGTTAGCTTAACTTGATTTTATTGTATTTTTCATGACAAGGCTGTTATGAACATTATCAGGCATATTAATTTTGTTAATAGCTTTATTGAGATATAATTCACATCACAATACAGTTCACCCACTTAAAGTGTACCATTCGATGGCTTTGGGTGTGTTCCCAGAGTTTGCAACCAGCATCACAGTCTAGTTTCAGAACATTTTCAGCACCCCAGAAAGAGACCCCATAACCATTAGCAGTCATTCCCCTCTACTCAGCACCTGCCAACAACTAATCTACTTTCTGTCTGCATAGATTGACCTATTTGGGACATTTCCCATAACTGGAATCCCACAATATGTGGTCTTTGGTGAGTGACTTCCTTCACTTAGCATGATGTTTTCAGGGTTCATCCCAAGCACTTAAATCTGTAACTATCAAACAATAAATAAATTTATAACTCTCGTACAACCTCGGAGTGGTTTGAGTTCTCACTCCTAAACCCAATAAAATGGTGACCTGAAATATTCTTACATGGGATGGCAATTGGGGGGAAACATGACTGTCCTCATGTTGTTTATATTTTCATAGAACTGACTTGGCCTCCCAACAGTTAAACTTCAAAATTTAAATGTTTGCATTTTAAGTTAGCTGTTTTTAAACATTGTTAACCATAATGCCAAACTAAGTTACTCTGTAAACAAGAGCTGTTTCTCTTGAATGTTAGTTTCAAAGAAAAAAATTTTTAAATATTGGTTTCCAGAGAAATATGCTCAATAGAGTTCGTTTTCAAGCAGAAGTCACTTGTTGAAATGTACATGAAGGCGTATTTAGTAGTAAAGGCAATCTTTGCAGCGATTATCAACTAGCCGTGTTTTGCACTGTGAACAATCAGAAGTACAAAACCTTATAACAAATGGTTTATTCGCCTTTTTAAAATGATGTTTTTGTTCTTCCATCTGCCAAGGGCACAAATATCCGAGTCGCTCACCTTGAGCATCTTAGGAAGAGATTCTCAGTTTAGGTGACAACATAACAGCTTAACAGAGATGTAGGAAGTATTGCCTTACTTTGGCAATTCACAAACCTCAGGAAGAAATTTGAAGCTGAACTGTACAAAAACAGAACCCTGTTTAAGGTAGCAGATCTGTGCTCACCTTGACTGCATTACCCCCTTGTATCTAGTAACACCCAGAACCTTAAAGGAGCAAATGTCCTATTGGTGGTAGAATCCTTATTTTGAGTCCATTTTAAAAAGTGACCTTCTGTCCAGGGTTGAGTTAGGATTTGAAGTTGATAGTACCTTTTAAAAAGACTGAGTGAGTGGGAGTTCGCAATTGAAAAATGAAGATTAATCATTTAAGTTTGTACTTCTCTGTCCTTGATCTGAACTTTTGGACTTCTGTAGCCTTTGCATGGTGGGGTAGGGAGGGGAGAAGAATGAAAAAGCTTGAAGTCTTGATGCTGTGTTCAAATGTACTCTTTTTGAAGTGTGAAAATCATGCACATTTTCCCTTGAATTTTGTATATTAGCATGCATGTAGTATATAATTATAAGTAATTAGATGTTTTGTTAATTATCTGACAGTGCGATGAGTTATTTAAAATTACCTTTTAATTAAAAAAACAGTCTTGCATCATCAGATGGACGGTGATGATTTCAGTCTGTGGATTGGCATGGTACTTTAATTCCTCGGCCTATCCCTCCAGGCCTCTTTTTTCTGGAAGTCTGTTTCCCTTTCAGAGGGTCCTGAGCTGTCCCTAGAGGTCAGAGGAAGTGCCCTAAAATCTGTTCAGTACAGATGACGTACCTTAAGTTTATTTAGAACAATGATTTTCAGAGTGGGCATTGGGACCCATTTGTGGGTTAGGAAATCTATTTAGTGGATCGTGCCCCAGGATTCCTAAGAAAGGGAAGAAGCATGAAGTAGAGTAGAATCAATTGAGTCAGTCTACACTGTCTAATATGGAGACCACTAGCCGCGTGTTTGCAGGGCGATCGGCTCAAACTTACACGTGCTGTAAGTGTAAATTCCACAAAGTATTTAAAAGACTGTGTGTGGAAAAAGACCCATGTGAAATATTTGAATTCTTATTCTTTTTTTTTAAAGATTTTATTTATTTATTTGACAGAGACAGAGACAGCCAGCGAGAGAGGGAACGCAAGCAGGGGGAGTGGGAGGGGAAGAAACAGACTCCCAGCGGAGAAGCCTGATGTGGGGATCGATCCCTAACGCCGAAGGCAGACACTTAACCGCTGTGCCACCCAGGCGCCCCTGAATTATTATTCTTTATTGATTATACATTGAAATGATCATATTTTTGTTAGGTTAAATAATAGAAATTATTTACCTGAATTTTCACTGCTTCAGTGTGGTTGCAATTACACATGTGGCAGGCCTCTTATTTCTAATGGACAGCTTTGCTCAAGTTGATGGGGAATCTATCAGTGAACGACACTGCTGTCAAGCTCTCTGCTTGGTGTTCTAGGGGATGGGGACAGGCAGGGAAATGGAGTCTAAATACACAGTGACATAGGCCCTGGGGAGGAAGTATAGGAGGGTGAGGGAGATCAGATTGCCCAAGGAAGGGGTCCAACTATAAATAATCAGGGTAAGTCTGACTGTGAAGCACGGGAGCACTGGAGCAAAGATTTAGCGTGTTCTAAAGAGAGCAAGTTGGCTCGTGTGACTAAAGTCAAGTCATCAAAGGGGAGAATAGTCTGAGGCAAGGTCAAGAAGAAACGGGGCCGGGGGTGCCTGGCTGGCACAATCAGAAGAGCAAGGGGCTCCTCATCTTGGGGTCATGAGTTTGAGCCCCAGGTTGGGTGTAAAGATTACTTAAAAAAAAAAAAAGTTAAATAAATTTTGGAAAACAAACAAAAAAGGAAGTAACAGGGCCAGACTGAGTAGGCATGAAGACTCACTGGACTCAGACTTCTAGTAAACTAGGGAGCCACTGATGGGCTTTGAGGTGGGTCAGGATCTGACTCATGCTTTAAATGGATCACTCTGGAAGCTGTTTTGAAATTTGCCTGTGGGTGAACAAAGCAAGATGATAGGGAGGGTGACTTGTTAAGAGGCCACTGTAATCATCCCAATGAGATAGGAGGATGGCAGGATCAGGAAGGTGAGAAGTAGTTAGATTTGCTTTTGATTTGAAGGAAGAGCCAAAGGGTTTCCTGGTGGAATAGATGTAGAATTTTTTAAAAAGTTGCATTAGGGCTGACTCCAGGATTTTTGTGCTGAATGACGGGGTAATGTCATCTGCGGGATTGCTTGTTCGTAGAAAGGAAAGAGTTACAAGATGGAGGCTTTGGGCCCAAGCAACTGCTGGGAGGACGGAGCTGCCATGAACTGAAATAGGGACCCCTGTAGGGGCACCGGTTTGAGGGTATTAAAGGAAAAAAACAAATTCATCTCACTGGTTAAAGATGGTAAGGCACACTTTATTCAGGACCATCACAATAGGTGTTGGGAATACTCCAGTGAGGTTTTCTATAGGAGAGACATTGGCTCAACTCTGCATACAGCCCAGGCAAGTAGGAATTTATAGCCAGGGAGGAGAGTGGGCGTCCGCGGATGGAAAATTACCAAGAGGAAACATCATGGGTAAGCAGAGGGTCTGAGCTACACAGATCTCACAGGACTCTTGTTGAAGACGGGCCAGGGTGATCAGACACTGCCTGGGGGGTGATGGAGGAGGAGGAAACCAGTCAGCTCTCAGCAGTGATCAGATACTGAAGGTGGTAGAGGGGGTGCTTGTGGTTAAACTGACTTAGCAGGATTCTTGCTAAAACTGGATTTTATAAGGAGGTGCCCAGGTGGGTTCAGGAGCCTGACTAAAGTTTGGTCAAGCCAGGAGTGTTTGTCAAGGGTGGATGAGGGAAGCAGGGGAAAGCAGGAGTAAAACTGTAGACACGTGGGCTTTGAGCAGTGTATTATTCTCCTGGATTGAGCTGGCAAATGGGCATTTGGGTATGTGGATCTAGAAATGTCCTAGGTGAGGCTATAAATTAAGGATCTGTAATGTAAGTGATACATAAAGGCATGAACCTGAGTGAGCTCACCAAGACAGCTGTGGTGTAAGTAGAGAAGAGTATGTGGGTTCTGAAGCCAACACCGTTTTTCAGTGATTTGATTACAGGATATAGAGATGAAAGAGGCAAAGCTGGCAGGACATTTTGGAGATTTGGATGAACTGGGAGCCCACCGAGGACATTTTTTAAAGGAGGAGAGCACTTGGGCACCTGGGTGGTTCAGTTGGTTCAGCATCCGACTCTTGGTTTTCGCTCAGGTCATGATCTGAGGTCGTGAGATCGAGCCCCGCGTCTGGCTCCATGCTCAGTGCAGAGTCGGCTTGGGTGTGTTTCTCTCTCGCTCTTCCTCATACTTTCTCTCTCCCTCTCTCTCAAATAAATAAATACTTAAAAAAAAGGAGGAAAGCATGTCAGCTGCATCAGAGATGGCTAAGAGGTCAGAAGAAATGATGACAAAGAACGGACTATTGTGTTTGTCAACATGAAAGTCATCGATAACCTTAACCAATGAGAGTCAAAAATGTTGGACTCTCACACCCATAATATATACTGGCTTCGTAGGACCACCAGTGTGCTTATGGTCAGCACTGTGAATGATTTTTCCGGGCATAGTGCCCGTTCGGCACTGTTATCTGTTAAGGTCGTCACATGTACCCCCACCCCTTGCAGGCCCACGTAGGCAGGGGGCTACCTCTGTGATACTTGGGTCACAGCACAGCCTGTCGAAAGTGATCAGAGAAAAATTCACTGCTACACAAAGGAACTCTGCGCATTTTGCCCCTTTCAATTCATTCTCTACTCCAGTGGTTGAGATAGTACTGTTTAAAGAAAAGGCAAATGGGGCACCTGGATGGCTCAGTCGGTGAAGTGTCCGACTCTTGATCTCAGCTCAGGTCTTGATCTCAGGGTGGTGAGTTCATGCCCCACACTGGGCTCAAAAAAAGAAAGAAAGAAAATAAAGAAAAAGCAGGGGGAAAAGGAGATGCATAAAATATGTTGTTTTAATCATCTGAAGTACACCACAGCTTGGTGTGGTTAACATGGTCTCCAGATTAGTAAAGTACTAGTTTGTGCCTGAGCCCCACACCAGTCTTATCACCTTCACCTTATACTAATCTAGGTAGTCTTTGATGGGCTTATCTGCCTTTCAACTCAACTGAGAGCCTCAAAGATTCTGGCTTATTCAAAAATTCTGAAACACAGTGAACATTCTCGAGATTTCTAGACTGGTCCCCAAATCTTCAAGCATCTAAAAAACTGTAGGTAAAATAATAACAAAAATGCTTTCTCTCTTTAGGTACTAAATTCCATTAAGGTAGTGTTGGGTGAAGTAAGAATATTCCCACTTTGTGGAAGCTAGTGACTGTTCTTCTTAGAGGAAGAAAATGTAGGAAGAACAATTCCACTGGTGACCTCCCCTAACCAGTTCAACATTTTATCAGTATCCTGCTGGGATTTTGTATATATAGATTTGTTTATATGTGCTCGTCCTGCGCACATTAGTGTGTTTCCTATTTTTACCCTTACACTATGGCAAATATTTTTCCGAGTCATTACATGTTATATCTAAATCTTATTTTAGGATACTTTGGTGACTTCTCTTGTTGTGTTGCCCATCCCTGCAATGGTGGGGTTTCCGATTTGTTCCATTTAAGTCATGATGGCCAGGATATCTATGTTGGACCTCTCAAGATAGCTCAGTCTCTTGAATTCATTTTATAAATGATGTTGAGATTTTAGATTATCATCTAGTTTCTCCCTCGACTTCTAGATAATATTAAAACTAAGCTGAGCCACACAGAATCACCCCTTGGGGTCAACTGTATGCATTTTCCACAATTACGTGATGTACAATTTATTTTGATTTCAAAATTTCTAGACGTTAAGTTGCTAGGCATTTTTTTCCCCCCTGATCTGAATTGGTTTTGGTATTTTCCCACTCCCCCAACTTGATTTTCAGCCTGTGAGCTAGGAACTTTGTGTTCTCTCAAGGGTGCGCCGTTCATCCTCTCCCTGTTTCATTAGCCCAGACATCACTCCTTCTCTTTCCCAAGTGCACACCATTGCTTTATGTTTGCCTTTGCTTCTCCAGAATTTCCTTTGGTTGGGGTTCCCTCAGTTTACGCAGAAAAATTAAGAGGTACTTACAACTTTTAGAGTCTAAAATTTTAAGTTCTCTTCTTTTGTGCATCATACCCCAGCAGTATCGGCATTAACGGTGTAGGCAACAAATGTTTGCGTTCCAGTGAGCTTCGCTGTGTGTTTAAAATCTGGCAGGTACACCGCTCTGCTCTGTGGCCACGACCTCATCTAGTTCTAAAATCCCCCAAACGGCCAGTCAGTGAAGTAGTCTTAGAACTTCAGAGAGGACCAAAGAATGTGGGACTTGTCTGGTCTCTTCCTTGTAGTGGACTGAAGATGACACAGACATCCAGGAAAGGGACATGGCAGACCCCAGGCCGTTGCCCAATCGTGACCCTCTGTGTTGGGAATCCCCTGCTCTTCTCCTACCCCTCTTCCTTCCTTTTATGATATGATACCCCAAATATGTAGAATTATTAGAATATGACTATTAAAAAGTTGACTATTAAAAAAAATAGACCTGACAAAAGCCAAAATATGTGTGTGTGTGTGTGTGTGTGTTTAATGTAGCTGGCCCTTATCTTGGCTTTCATTTCCAACATTCTCTCCTTTTTTCCAGCAATGTTAAGGGAAATGACACCATTTACAAGTGTTTCAGCATATTAACTATGAGAAATGTCCCCTAAATACCTTCATCTCAAGCAAACAAAAATAAGTAAAAATAAAAATATTTGTTTCAGAAGATGCCTACTTTTCCCTCTCCTTCCCACCTTCATGCCCTCCTTGCCTCATCTTCCAGTTTCTGGAGGTGCCCTTTCTCCTGCTCCACCTTCTCCTTTCTCCTGCTTCTGCTCTCTCCCGTCTCTCCCTCTCTGTCTCCTGCCTCCGAAGGCTGATTTTTTTTTTAATTTTAAACAAGGCCATTTGATGAAGTTGCATATAAAAGTAGACTGTTCCTGCCACTTTACAGCTGTGCATTTAAAAAATTGTCGAGTGTGATGTGTAGCCTGAGAATTTCAGTGTCCACTGCCCTTGCCTGACTGATTGGTACAGATGAACACCTCCCAGGTACCATGTGCTTTGCCCCAGGCTGGGGCACAGGGAAGGATAATTGTGTTGTGCTTACATTTTTTGAGGCGCACACTGTGTATTTGATTGCACCTACTTATGCTCCAAGGTCTTGTTCCTCTAGCTCTGGAATGGGGTTGACATCCTCTCTTCATTTCCTTATGTGGGATAAAAATACATGAAGACCGATACAGAGTTGTCACTGGGCACTTCACTAGCTAAGTTCTTATTATGTTATTAGTAATAGAAACAGTAGGAAATTCCCACAAACTTCGTTTTGTTTTCTGATGACACATGTTAAACCAGCTCATTATAGGGAATTTGAAATTACAGAAAAGCAGACCAAGTGAAAAAGTAGAAATAATCTAGAATCCTGACCCTGAGAATAACATAAATTTTCTGCCATTCTTTTTTCTTGGAGTGTATACATATTTAACAAAATTGCTGTCATCCAGTATATAGAATTGTCTGTTTTTAAAATTTAATATTAACACAGTGAGTATTTTTGCATGTCATGAAGTATTGTTAAAGATATCTTAAATGATTACATGCTGTGTCATCCTTTTGCATGTAATACAATTTAATTATCTGTTCCTTAATACTGGGTGTGGAGATGGTTCCAGTTTTTCTGTAATATACTTATTGCAGTGGGCGTATCTGTGCATAGGTGTTTGTCAATTGTTTTTATTTCTTTAGATATATTCTAGAGGGGGAGATTACTCAAAGAAAGTTTATGGAATTCTTACAGGTTTTCCATGTGTCTTGTCATATTGTTTTTCCAAATGCACCGATTTACACTCCTGTTAACCCTGAATGAGCGTGTTTATTTCACTGCCACTTTGCCAACAATGAGTATCAACATTTTTTTTTGTTGTTGTTATCATTTGATTCACAGGATCTGATTATTTTTTCTTGTTCAACTCTTTGGTTATAAATGAAGTTCGGAAATTTTCTTTCTTTAGTCTGTTTGCATTTTTTCTTTTAATTGTTCATAATTTTTGGAGAAGCCAGCGGTTGAAGGAGTAGGAATGAGGAAGCCAGAATGCTGAGAGCATAGGGAAGGGATCCTGTCATTGAGAGGGTCCTTGACCAGTGGCTCTTATGGCCGAATTTACAGAGTGAATTCACAGAGTACTACAGTGCAGCTTTGGTCTAAGTGCTAAAATTAGAAAAGGCCAGACCACTGGCACTTGGACGTTCCTGAAACCAGATGGAGAGATCTGGGGCTCATAAGCTTTCCAAAAACTTGGATGCTTTAAATTTATTCCTTTATTCACCAAATAATTATTGAATGCTTACTTGTTTCAAGCACTCTTCTAGGCACCAGGGATATACTGGTAAACAACAAAAGAGAGGCTCTTTAAATGTGGTGAGTCTCCCTCATTGCTTTATAATGAGGACAAATGGAGAGTTCTCCATAAAGCACTTAGCAACAGCAAGAGTCATGCTTTCTCCTTTTCTTATTGCTTCTCCTGCTTCTTTGTTAGAAGCAGCAGCTCAAATAAAAAACTACTTCCAGCCAGGTCCCTTCGTCACACTTTGGAAAGGCACGCTGTCACAGGGCCGGTGTCCCCCAGCCCGAGAAGTCTCTCTCCATTTCTCTCCTAGCCCCTTTCTTTACCCACTGAGCTAGTGTCCTCCAGCCATGTGGTTCGGGAAGCCTGTAGAGAAGCAGGGCCCTGTGCAGTTGAGCGGTAAGACACTGGGGACAGACCTACGGACTTCAGGGGAGCCCCTCCCATTTGCATCCTGTTAGTAGGGGTATTGCTGAAGGCTGAGAGGTGCTCCCTGGGCATTGGCTCATTGTCTGTAAGCTCAACCAGCTGATTCTCATCAACCCCTGAATGAAGGAATCCAAAATAGAAAAGGAAAGTGTACTTCCTCTGGATTTCTCAGTGTTCTCTGGGATTCCGGAACTCTGCACTGAGTGGGGGAAGACAGGCCCCCTCGGCCCTGGGACCACACTCGCTTTCTCTCTTGCTTGTCCCACTCCTGGGAATGCACTTGGCAACCATCCCCCTTTCTGTGTACTTGCCTGGTTTCTGTCACCACTGTTTCAAAACACAACTGATTTGTAATCGAGATAAACATTCCCAATGCTGAAATGATGAAGGGGTGGCTCAGGGTTGTGGTCCTCGTGCCCCGCTCCGAGGCATGGATTGGCGTGAGCCTCGTCTGAGTTTAACACCTGTCAGTTCTTGGGCAGCTCCTGACATGCTCCGCCACTTGTCCCCATCTGAGACATGGGGAGAATGAAAAGCCCTGTCACGTCGATGTGCTGTGAGGATTATACGCAGAAGTTTGCTGAGAGGTCTGCTTTGCAGGTCCAGCCCTGCTACTTTCTGACTTTGTCATCTGGAGGAAGCAGCCAGATTCTCTAAGCCATTTTTCCCTTATCTGAAAAAATAGGGACTTGGAAGTCGTTGGAAGATTAACTGAGTTATTCCAAGTCAAAAGTGCTTAGAGCAGAGCTTCATATCCAGGAAAGGCTCGGTGGTGTTGGCTCAGTAATGTCTGTTTTTGTTATTAGCGCAGTGCATGGAACGTAGTAAGTTCTCAAGGATGGCAATACATTTTATTATTAATTAACTTTAAAGGTAATGGAAATGGTTTTAAGTGGCTCTTTTTATGGGGGAGACTCCAGTTAGTGGAAATAGAAATGAAGGAGGCATCCTGATACCTTCCCCTGGCCCCAAATAGAAAACACAACCCGAAGTTTTAAGATCCTAAGAAGACAGAAGTGGTCTCTGAGGTTTTCAGGATAACTTTGTATTTCTGTACCATCTTCTCCTTCTTCTCGCCTCCCATCTGCCGTCACCAGGTAAAGGGTGGGGTCATCTAGCGGGATCCCGCTGGCCCATTTGTAGGAATTTGAATCGGCCTGTTAGCTACGCTGCAGCTTAAATCTGACTGCTAAAATTTAGGCCAGGCCGTGGACACCCAGATGCTCCTGAGTTCAGGTGGAGAGATCTGGGTCTCGCAAGCTTTTTAAAACCAAAACTGTGTGACAAAAATGGTGTGAAAAGGTTTTCCAGGGCTGTTCATGAGATTCATCGGCTCTAACGTAATCTTATTATAGAGCTCACACACAGAGACAACGTAAAGAGCGTTAGGCTTGTGTCCTCAGCACTTCACATTGAGAGGAATGTGGGTAGAAATTTCATTGAGTATTCATTGTGTCCAAGGCTAGAGAAAGAGAGAGACAGAGACTGAACTGGAGGGAGGGAAGGAGGTCCCCAGGGCAAGAAGCAGGAATTCCTGTCTATCTGGGAGAAAGTAAAGTCTCTTCCACTACTCAGTAGTGTTTTGAGGGAGCAGGTGTTGGCTTTTTGGGGTGCACTTGGCAGAAGTGACCTTGACCCCACTGTTGGGCAAAGGATTGCATTTGTGCGCACATGTGCATGCATGTGCCTACCCTCCCACCCCCACCCGAGTGGTGGCAAGCCCTTTCTCCGAAAGCTCCAGAATGTATCATTTCCAACAAAGATGTGAGAAATGATCACAAGGGCTACTTCATACATGTTTATGCAGCCCAACAGCCAATTTTCTCTCTCTGTTTCTTTCAGTGCCTTGTTTGATTTTTCTTACACATGATATTTGTCATTGTGAAAATAAACAGGAAAACATCAGTAAGCAAGTAAACATGATTGCAGAGTTGTCCTCCAGGATCACAACCTGGGCCACTTCGGAATCAGTTCTTCTAAACATCACTCTCTCTGCCTCTGTGTTATTGAGTTGGCCTGGGCTGTCCAGCATGGTACCAGGTGCCAGGCAGTTCTTGAGCAGTTGAAACATGGCTCATGTGAATTGACATGTGCTGTGCCTGTCAAATGCCCACCAGATTTTGAAAAAAAAAAAAAAAACCCAAAAACCAAAAAATGGGACTGTAAAATAGATATTAAGTTTAGATCTTGACTACAGGTTGAAATTATAATACTTTAGATATATGGGATTAAATAAAATGTACAATTAAATGTAATTCCATTTGTGGCTTACATTGTACTTTTTTCTTGAAGATCTCAAGTAATCTCTACACCTAATGTGGGGCTCAAACTTCCAACCTCGAGATCCAGAGTCCCGTGTTCCCCCGACTGAGCCAGCCAGGTGCCCCCTCACGTTATATTTTTTTATTCCGCAGTTGGGTATCGATACATCGCAGTTTTAACAGGGTCATGCTACGTTTTTCTTACTTTTTGAAAATTTGGGGCACCTTTTTTTTTTTTTAATTTAAAAATAGGTTGCCAATATCTTTCTGTCACGATTAGTGTATGGCAACATCGTTATTACCTTCTAGCTGTGTGTAGGCATATCACGTTTATTGCACCAGTCCCACTTGGTTGGATATACAAAGATGTACATAATAAGGCTGGTGAACAAGCTTGTGTTTTCAGCCTTAAAAGACTGTCTGATTATTTCCTTAGGGTAGGGTTTCTCAGCTGGAGCATGACGGACATTTTGGGCTGAAAGTCTTTTGTTGTGGAATTGTTGGATGTTCAGCAGTGTCCCTGGCTTCCAGTGGTGCATCCTCCCCAGTCTCACCCCCAGTACAGGAAAACAGAAAACATCCCCAGACATTGCCGTGCGTCCCCTGCAAAATTGCCCTGGTTGAGAAGTACCGACTTAGGGACGATTATCAGACTGGGACTTGTTGGGTGAGAAGGTGTATGTATTTAAAATCTAGATAGATCGGTAGCTCGCTTGCCAGCTAGATATTGATATACATGGAACATTTTATATCCATTTCCAAACTGTTTTCTAGGAAAATGGTACCAATTCATGTATCTATTGAGAACAACAAAGATCCTCATTACATGTCTACAAGACGCTTAGGAAGGGAGGGTTGTGTATTGGTTATTTTGTTTTGGGGGAATTTGTTTAATCACGTTGCTTCCTGAGATCAGGGCTTTAAGGACTGTGATGGAGGCAGGACAGGTATTTTCTTCTGGGAAAACGTCCAGGCTGGCAAGAACGTGCAAGGGGCCATCTTTACTTAGCATCATGTACAGGGCTTCTAGGCTTATTTAATTAAAAAAAAAAAAAAAAAAGAGGGTACAGCATCAGAGAAAGCGTATTACATCACAATTTTAGACTTTTCTCACAGTGAGAAAAAGGAATACTAGTAAATGATGGTAAGATATTTAATTTTTGAATGTTTGCTCTGTGTCAGGCACTGGGCTAAGTGCTGTTACGTATAATTTCACTTAAACTTCAGGAACACCTGGTTGTTTCCCCAGGTAAAGGAAGACACCACCAGCCATTCATTCAGAATGTCAGGGGTCACATCTACGGTGTGTGGTGTGGCCAGGATTTGACGCAGACAGTCCCCAGTGAGCACACTGTTCATTTCCTCTTCCAGCAGATACTTGAGCTTTTCCCATGTGCCAGCCACAGTAATCTTTGCTGAGTTTATAGTAGTGAGTTAGAAAAGACATGGTCAGGGCCTCATGAAGCTTGCAGATCACTGGGGGCTGAGAAAGGCTGATCTAATGAGGACTAAGAAATGGAGGTGCGTGGGACTTTTTAGACCTGCAGTTGGGGGGTTTGCCCTAGTCTGAGATATCAGGGAGAGCTTCCAGGAGAAGCGATAGGTCAAAGGAACTCTGGAGGAAGAGAAGGGGGAGGTGAGGTTGGGAGCCACAGAGAAGGCTGGGATGGGTCAGGACGTGTTGAAGAATGGACTCGTGGAGAGGGTGCCTGGGTGCCCGGCTGAGTTGAAGGAAGCAGGTTGTGGGCAGAATGTACGTGGATTTGGATATGTGCTTCCAAAACAGGTTGTTTTGTTTGTTCATGTGGTGAGGGATGGGGGAGGGCTGGAGGGGGGAGAACAGGATCAGATTTGCACTTGGGGAGGATCACTCTGTGAAGTGTTAAAAATGTCTGGGGGCAGTTGGGGGTAGATACGAAACCCTAATAGGGGGCAGTCATTGATTCTCAATAAAAAATGCCCACTTTGGCTTCACTTATTTATGGGTGCTTCACAAACTGCCCCGAAACTTAGCTGCTTAAAACAATAATCACTGGTTCCAGAGTCTTCCCTTTGGCTAGGGCTTAGCAGGGGTCATGACCAAGTTCTCTCCTTGGCCTTTCCACGCTGATAGGCTTGGGTGTAAGAGAGCCCTTCCAGGTTTCCTAAGGCCTAGGCCTGGAACTGGCCCAGCACGCCCTCACTGCTTTGTAATTGTCCAGCCCACACTCAAGGGAGCAGGAAAACAGCCCCCCTCTCGATGGGCTCCTGCATACGAGAATGGGAGGAATAATTGGCAGACAGCTTTGGAGGCACTCCGTGCGAGCCGTGGCACTGAGAATAGAGCATTGATGATACGGGCTAAATTCCCACTCTTCTGACCGTGTGGAGGGAGACAAAAAGCAAATAATATGAGAACAGTGTCAGGTGTCCTTTGCTTGGCAGTGAGACTAAATTCGTGCATAACGGAGTGGCTGAGGGGGTGAGTGGCCACATCAGACGGTTGGGTTGTCAGGGGAGGTGCCAGTGAAGAGGGAACACTGAAGTCGCCGTGAAAAGAAGGAGCCAGGCATGGACTAGGGACTGAGTAGGCACACCAGCTAGTGCGGAATCTATGTGTGAGTGAGCGAGGGTGGGACAGGGGAATGTGGCCAGCTCTTGCAGAAGACCAAGCTTAGAGAAGACTACAATTTAGACTATGATGTTGATGGTGAACAGCAAGGGAAGAAGAGCTTTAAGAGAGATTGAGGAGTGAAAATTAGGCAGTTTCTCACTGATGGACTGAGGAAATGATAGGATAGAGGGCGTTGTTCAAGATGACACCTTGATTGCCGATGTTCACATCTCTCGATAGAGGTGACGTCGGCTGAGTCAGTGGAATGTTAGGAAAGCCCAAGTGTGGAATAGGAAGATAATGAGATTGGGTTGGACACATTTTGGGTTTTTCAGGATGCAACCAGTTTTCATATGTTACAATGTTTGGGTTCACCCCAAGTTCATAGGTTGAATCCTAACACCCAGCCTCATGGTGTTTGCAGAGGGGGCCTTTGGGAGGGGACTGGGTCCTGAGGATAGAGCCCTCTTGAATGGGATTAGTGCTCTTTAAAACAGGTGCCAAATTCCTCACCTGCTTCTGCCATGTGAGGACACAGAAAAAGATGACCCTATCTGAGCCAGAAGATGGGTCCCCACCAGACATCTCATCTGCTGGCTCCTTGACCTTGGACTTCCCAGCCTCCAGAACTGTGAGAAAGAAGTTTCTGTTTGTAAGCCACCTAGTCTATTGCATTCTCTTACGGTAGCCCCAGTGCACTATGACAACATATTTGTTTCTTCCTTGTAACCAGACAGCCCAGAAACTCTTAGAGCAGCAAAACTGAGCTTATAGACTTGCCTTTTAAACCTTCATAGTTACTCAGAAAGACTTCGTCTTCCCGTGCGCTCTGATATTTTGTTCAAAAGACATCATTACTGGAGGCCATGGAAAGGAGGCCACCCTGTAGCTTAGAAAAGAGAATATTCGAAAGCAGCCAAGTGTCCGTACTTGCTCGTGAGCCTGCGGAATTTGCTTGTAAGAATAAATGTGTATTTCATAATGCCACAGTTTGATTTCTTTTTAATCATTGGCTTTTTTGTGTTTGCTGAATTTTCAGGCTTTTTAATTTGTGCTGTGTCTACCCATCATTTGTGGAAATTAGCAGGGTTTAACTGTAAATGAAAATGTCAAAGTTATTACATTATTTAAAATTAAAGAATAATTAGACTGGAGGAAAACAGGCTGAAAGAATGCTCCAGGATATGTTCAAGGTGGGAAGGAACAGGAAAAACATGCAGAAAGGATACACAGGAGAGAGTGGGGAACCTCTCCAACTTCCAGGAACATGGATCTGTGATTACCATACCACTTGTAACCCCCAGAATGTGAGACGGACTCAGAAGCCTTGTGTGTGCCGTTGGATGTAGGCACGTCAGATTTTTTTCTTTTACTTTTATTTCTTTTTTTTTTTTTAAAGATTTTATTTATTTATCTGATAGAGGGAGAGCATAAGCAGGGAGAGCAGGAGAGGGAGAAGCAGGCTCCCCACTGAGCAGGGAGCCCGATGTGGTGCTCGATCCCAGGACCCTGGGATCATGATCTGAGCTGAAGGCAGTCACTTTACCGACTGAGCCACCCAGGCACCCCGTGCATTTTCTAATAGGACTATACAATGTTTTAATTTTACAAAGGGTGTTATGGGGGAATATTTCACCAGGCTGTTGGGGTCCACTGTAGTGGATATCACCTGATATTCCAGAATTGTGCCTCCTCTCTTGGTGGTGTTTTTAGTATCTGTCAAGGGCACCTGGTCGTCTGATCCTATCAGAAAAGTGCCAGTTAAAGGGAAGCCCAAGGATAGGGTAGGTGAGAAGGTAGTGGGGATTTATGTTCCCAGCTGGCAAGGTTGTTGACTCTCAATTCACAAATGCAGCAGCAAAAATCAACTATTGTTTCTAGGGATTTATAGTCACCCAGCCAGAAAAAGGCCAGTGTACAGAGATCTAACTTGCAGCAGTGCTCGTGGGAGCAAAAGCAATGATATTCCCTAAATGTCTGCCAGGAGGGAATGGCTAAATTAATAAGCCTTATCCCTAGGGTGGGGCACACATGGGGACACTACCACGCGGCAATTAATAAAGAATGTATAGACCCATAGGTGCTGATGCGGGGATCTCTAACAGATGGCTTAAGTGACCACGTGAATAATTATACTGCTGTGCGAGTTGAAGGGGGAAGAAAGGAAATATATGTACAAAGCACATACGATCGTATATATGTAGAATATTTTTGGAAGCTAGAGCCAAGACAGTGGTAACAAATGGTCACCTTTGGAAAGGAAAACTGGTGGTTGGAGGTATGGCATCTCTCTTCCCTGTGTACCCCATTTGTGCCCTTTGCTTATGTACGTACGAGTTTAATGCCTCTTTGAACACAGCTGTCCTGGGATACGGAAGAGCCAAGTGTTCTATCTAAAGGGCAGCGAGCCCTGCTGGAAAAGAGCAGATACTGGGTTTTGATGGTCTCTCTTTTAAATCCTTGCTTTTAGTACATGTGAAGATCAGGTGAGATTGCTGATTGATCTCAAAACCCAGTGATAACAAACAGTTGATTGAGCCCTGATCAATTACATCCTGACTGGGACTCCGGACTCTGTAGGGCTTGTCTCCTGTGTAATGCTAATTTATTCTATGGACGTTCATTACCTGTGTATCATCTAGAACATTTTTTTTAGTTGCATCTCATTGAGACTCAACCCATACGGACTTAAGCAAAAAGAGACCATACTTGATTGACTATGTAGCGCAATCAGTCGGGTCTTGGCCTGGCTAGACCCGATCTAAGCCCTCAAGACCTTATCTTTAACTTTCTCCCCTCCTTTATGCTATGCTGACGCCATTTCTAGTGGGTCTCTCTTCCTGGTAGTGAGTAACCCCAGCAGCTCCATCTTTGCAACTCCTCGGTTCCAAGGGCAGCAAGGAGGGTCTCGCTGCTTTTGTTCTCAGGTTTGCCTTGTGTCCCATCCTTCTTGGGGGACTTGGAGCGTCACCTGTCACTTAAGCTCTTTCTTCTGTTTCCTGTTCACAAAACAATTAAACTCAGTAAACCTCAAATGTCTATATCCCGGGTTTTTGAGGAATCACCAAGATAAATAAAATAATTCTGCAGATCTTGGGGAGCTCCTGGCATGGTAGAGAAGACGTGGAAGCTAATATGGAAATCATTTTTGATGTGAAATACGAGATGTGCAGGAATTCTAGAAAGGGCTCACCTCCACCTGGGAATATTAGCGGGAGACGCGGGAGCAAAGTGATACCGGGATAAGGCTTCTGTGAGCTGACACCCACTTCGTGCAGACCGTCAGAAGAGGTATTTGAGGATGCAAAGAGCATGAGCAGACAATTTTAATTTTCATCAAGTTCTGTTTGCTTCAAAATGTCCCAGGCACCATTTTCTCTTGGGCAGCCACCCACCATGACCAGACTGTCCAACGCAATCACTCAGTCCTCAGAATATATGTGCATTTCATTTCTTCGCACTCCTTGGTAGAGGCATTTATTACTTTGTATTGTTATTTACTTCTCTCCCTTCCCTGTTCCTTTTTTGGTGCATTGTCTGGGCTATGCAATTAGTGCCCTATTATCATGCTGTAGTCCCCCCCATTAGCAAAGGGGTTGTGTTCCAAGGACACACTTTGTCATCAGAAACTTCGTTCCCAGCTATTGAAATAATGGAAGCAGCCTAGGGCTGCATTCAAGGAAGACGGAAGAGAGGTAGGTACTACATGAAAATATCAGCCAACTTTTGTACGAGAAAACACAATAGAGTAGGCTTCGACCTGACAAAGCCAGGAGGTTGGGGAGGAGAGCGGCTTGATTTATGGCTAAAGTGGTAAGGAGGAGGGGAGGGCCTGTGTTTGAATGTGGAGTCACACTTTGTTACAATGGTATTAGGGTCAGGTGACGCTGCTTCTTCATACAAGCCAGATGTGTTTGAAGCAGGACAGAGGCGAGTGGAAAGCAAATCATCAATTGTTTGTTAGTCGGACTGGTCCCTTCCCAGCATCTCGTTGCAGGTAGTTCCTGAAATCTGAGCTTGAGTACTTGGTCCAGTCCTGGACCTAAGGGGCTCCTTTCTTACCCTCTCATCAACCTGACCAGCCCACACTCAAGCCCACACTCAAGGGAGCAGGAAAACAGCCCCCCTCTCATCAACCTGACTCAGTCTGTTCTGAGGTGGGCCATGGAGGCCACATGAGACCAGGAGGAGATATGCACCTGACCCCCTCTGCTCATTGTGCAACACAAGAGGTTGAATAGGAGGCAGGGAGGACACTTTGCTCCCGTGGACGTGAGCACTCTCATTAGTTCTTACTTGCATTTAGTGAGAAGGCAGAGGCTCTGCTACGGGGAGTGCAGAGCGATTTCCTTTCTGCAGGTCCTGTATCCAGCAAACCAAGGAAGACCATGGCCACGAGACCATTGTCTCCACGTCTGGAAATAAGACAGAACGGAGCTCTTCCCTAGCAGCTCTGGAAGATGTTACCCTTGAAAGGATATCAGCAAGAAGTGCCCTCCTCTGATCCTAAACTCTAGTCAAAGAGCACACCAAAGTGCCCCTTTAACAAAGGGCAGAGCTCTTCATCCCGACTAGGTATCAGAAGCTGACAATATGAATGTCTGTTCTTTGGCATAACACTTGAGTGGAGCTCACTGACATTAAAGGGTTGTCGGTCAGTGAGAATGAAGGACAGAGCCGGGGGATTTCTCTTTTTGAAGAGAACAAGGCCCGATCGACCTGTGTGAGAAGACTAGAGGAGGGTGGGGGGGAGGGTAAGTGTGGGACACAGGATGGAAGCTTCCAAGTCTTCTTTACTGTTTTTAAGGTCACCTTCTGGTCCTTGCCCCACCCTGACTTACAGTGACACCCCTGAGGGCAAGAACCATGTTGGTTTTGCTCACGGCTGTTGGATGCAGTCCCACACACAGCCTAGTGTGGACATTTCAATTGACCCACCCATGATGCTGAGGGTACTGCCCAGAGCAAAGTACACATATTATTTTTCATTTTCATTGTTATATAAATTTCTCCCAGTGTTGTGTTTATCAGGGTTTGACTTTTCACTGTCTGGTATTTGAAGGCTGTTGCTTGCATGTGTGCATACACACACACACACACACCCACACACACACACACACACCCCAGGATTGTGTGTGTTATAGAATGTTGATAGATATAATACTGCCTTGTTCAGGGGTTATTTTTTGGGTGTATGCCTTATCTTAAAGTCACTCTAAAATCCCAATGGGTAGAGAAACCTATCTTTTAAGAATCTTTGAATCCTGATTTGGAATATATAATAGGTGCTTTATAATTGATTATTTCCCCAGTGAGACTCTAAAGCTTTCCTAAGTGCAAGAATAATATCTTATAGTTACTCCTGTCCCCTGCCAGTGTTCCACACGTAGTAGGTCTTGTCTTAGTGGCAGACCGTGTTGAACAGCAGTGCTAACGATTCAGATGCCCTGTACAATGCTGCTCCTGTGACTATGTGTGCTTTTGGACTTAAGCCCGGTGAGAGCATATTAATGAATATGAGTTTCTGTCGGTAAGGTTTTTCCTCTTTGTCTCCTTTCTATTTTGTGGTACATGAGCAGGCTCTGTCTGTCTGTGGGGAAGCAGCAGACAGCTTCAGTGAGTACAAATGTTCTATCCACATGTGGAACATAGCCCCAGAGATAATCATATGTACCAGTGATCTGTCAGTAGATTCTATTACGCATGTGATTCTTTTATCAAAGGAATTAAGTTTTTCTTGATATTTTAGAAAATAGTACTTTTTTGGCCGACTCTGGAATGGATGAATAGATGTTTTGGATATTTGTCTAGATTGATCCCTTTGGATTACTTTTTTTTTCTCCTGAATTTCAGTAATTCTCGAGTATATTTTCTCTTAAATTGTGTCTTCAAGTGATCACACTGTATTTGTTGACAGTATTTCTTTCTTTTTAAAAAAAGTGAAATATATCCTCATTTTTTTTTTAATTTAAGTCTTTACGAGGCACTTATTAATATTTTTTCTTTCTCTCTTACATTTATATTTGCCTAGCAAAGATCCTGAGATGCATTTCTGTTGGAACAAAGTATTCTTTAAATAGATGGGTGCAATAGAATTACTACTTTGTGTCTTGCACTTGGGAGGATATCACTTGCCTAATGGCATAATAATTGATTTTTTTCTTACCCCTTGTCACTTTAGAATAACACTTTATAAACCCCCAGAAAGAGTTGAATATGAAACGTGACAATCCAAGGAAATTTATTGGCCATTTTGCCAGTGCACCCAGCCCCACTTGGTAACTTTTTTGGGGCCTGATCTGGGGTTTGGTGCTCTGTAGGAAAACCAAGATCGACCCAGTCACAACACGCTGGGCCCCATCCCTGCTAAGACCAGGTTACAAGATAAAATTCTCATCCCTGTTAGTTGTTAAGATGAAAGTTCCATTCATGGAAAGCATAAATCCTTGGCATAATATTTTTACTCTTGTTTTCCTTCTGTGTGTAGCCCTTTATTTGGTGCCGTGTGTCTTCTGTGGTGGGATTGACTTCTCAGGGCAGATGAGAATTTTGGAGATAATTACTCTCCACCTCCATTCCTGTGACTCTGACAACTGCCAAGTCCCAGTGCCACTTCGATAAAAAAAAAAAAAGAGAGAGAGAAAAGAAAAAAAAATTCAGAGCTGTTCGGCTGTGTTGCCTCGGTCTGCCTTGTCTTAGAGGCACATCATTTTTGCACATCAGTATTAACAATTCAAACACCCTGAAATGCTAATAGCACTAGTAAGCTTTTAATTCCATGGAATTTATTGCTTGCTGTATTTCCATGAATTTATAACGCTTTGATTCTTAAGAGCCCCATTTAATCAGTTTTGCCTGGCACGGAACATAATAAACAACTTGCCGGTGAAAAAGTGCCACTTGGGGGAGGCTGCTAACAAGGAAGTTAAATGCTTCTGCCACTAGCAGTTTCTTCGCTGTATTTTTCATGAGCTGTAACGTACTTTGCTGGCTTCAGAACGGTGGTTAAACACAGGGACACCCTGAGCCCCACTCCAGCCCTCAGAAGCTCCGACTTTGCTGGGCGTCTTTGCAAAAAGCACAGAAGAAATCAGCGCTTTTAGCCTTACTTTTTCCTCTTCTAGCTTAATGGCTTCTTCCACTTTTTCATTATCTTTACCTTAATCTCGTAGCATATGATTTATGGACTGGAATGGTGAGTGATATCAGTGGGCAAAAACAATCATTAGAGGCTGTTAAGGAACATTTATTGTTTATTTGGCTGCCTGTCTATAAAAGTACACATGATGGCCCTAATAGCAAAATATCAAATTATCAAGTGCTTTAAAGCAGAAAATGTCATTTGTTTCTCAAAACTGCACCAACTTTATATAATTGCCCTTTTAATTATCCCTAGTGGCCCATGAAATTTGCAAAATAGAGCATCAAAGGTTTGATTTACTTACATGTTGCACTTTGGTGGGATTCTTAATGAATATTGTTTAGTACTAACGCTGTGATGAAATTTGTAAATGTTTATAGCGAGGGACTTAGAAGCAGGGGGAGTCTAGTAATAAAAGTGAATCAGCCGGGTTCCTCAGGGTGAAACAGTACGGCCAGATTCTCGGACCTCATGTTTTGAAAAATCCTCTTTGTAGTGGAATTTTATTTTTAATTTAGGCCTAGATGAATGCACATTAAGTTCAGTTTTATGGTCTCTTTTTTTTCTGCGTCATTAAGTGGTCTTACCATTGCTTTCCCATGGCCTTTGCAGGGTAATGTTTGCTTCCTGTGGCACTTTTGGGTTCGGGTCGGCTGCTTCTTCAAAAATCACAGTCTACAGGTGGACAAGCAGGGCTGGATCTCTAAAAGCTAGTGTTTTGGACAGGAATCCTGCAGTGGGAGGCCTGTGGGCTGCTTAGCCTCCCCGGCGCCCACTCTGAGTTGGAGGCCTCCTGGGACTGTTCTGTGTCACCTTCCTGGAAATGTCTGTGCGCGGTCATGTGCCATCGAGTGAAAACCAAAAGCCATTCAAAGTTGCGCTGAGCTCGGGAGGGGTCTGCGTGGATAGGGCTGCTGCAGAGTGACTTCTCTTTCTGCGCTCGGGTACTTTGGCAGATTTTTGTCTTCACTCTGCAGAGATGAAGCACGGGGGCTGCATCTCGGGTAATAAGAGAAGTAGTGATACAGAACGGCGATAGGGAGACCCTGGGATTTGATTGCAGGCTGGTCCGCTGGGCACAGGAAGCGCTACCGGTGCTCTTTGATAGAGATATTAAATAATGCTGGTGGGAAGGTGGACACCTGTGGAACATCACTTGTTAGCCGTCCCCAGGTTGACAGCACACCCGCGATAGCCGCCCGATGGGTGTGGCCTGCCTCCTCGCATCTTCCTTGCCCGTTGATGAGAATGTCACGGGGCACAGAATCGGGAGACTAACAGAAGTCTCCAAGATTACATCTCTTATTTTCCCTTTATCTACCTGACTTGTCACTCGGTCAGAGGGGCTGGCCGCGGTTGTCTCCAGAAAGCCCGTGTTGGTTGTTGCCTGGTAACTTGGGCTTCTCACACTGGCGGCAAAAAGATTGCTTCCTCTCGGAATCTCCCCTGGCGTGGAAGGGAAGAAGATGTGTCTTAATTACTCTGCTCATCATTTTGTGAGGGGTGCTTCGTTCCCCTCTCCACCTTTCCCCAGTCTTCTGAGGGCTTTCGTGCCCCTCGGAATCTCTGAAATCACATCTGTCACTTCTCAAGCACCTCGGGAGACTTAGTCTCACGTCCTTGTGCTACGACCGTGTGTGACTTGTACAGTTATTCTCTGCCTTCTTCAGCTAACCGATGGCGATTTAGAAGCCGGCCTAATTTCGAAATTATTAAACGGCAAGGCTTTCTGAAGCCGTCTGTCGGCCCTCCCTCCCCGAAGGAGTCACATGGCCTGGTGCGACCTCTTGGGTCTTCCGCAGGTACGTTCTCCCCCCTGACCTGTTGCCTCTTGCAAATTGTATCTCAGTTTTTGCTTTTGTCCTTCCTTCTACAACAACTGTTATTTTCGGGGCTTCCCGTCAACAAGGTGATTTCCAGCTGTCTGGCGTTGCCATTCGCGTGACAGGTCAGTGCTCAGTCACCTCTCGGTCTTCTTGGACATGACTCTTGTGTCTTTCCCTGGCCTTTCTTTGAGAGCATCTGGACATCGGTCTTGTCTGTTTGGTATTCCTTTTGGATTCTCTCCCATGTGGACCTACTACAATTTCTACAAACTTTCCCAATATTGAGCGTCTTTCTCACATACAGTTATGAAAGGGGAAGGACTCTCAGAAGCCGAGAGAGACCTGAGCCACTTGACGTCAGGGCTCATAATGTTCTAATATGTAATGTAAACAAAAACAGCTTGAGGAAAGTCGTAGTGTCTTCTCAACATCTACCTTAAATAAGTTAATCCCCCCCACACACATATTTAATGCAGTGTAATGGCGAGACTTCATGATTTTTATTTTTTTTATTTTTTAAGGTTTTATTTATTTATTTGATGGAGAGATAGACAGCGAGAGAGGGAACACAAGCAGGGGGAGTGGGAGAGGAAGAAGCGGGCTCCCAGGGGAGGAGGGATCCCCATGCGGGGCTCGATCCCAGGACTCCGGGATCATGCCCTGAGCTGAAGGCAGATGCTTAACGACTGAGCCACCCAGGCGCCCCTGAGACTTCATGATTTATACAAAATACTACTTGTGATGTATTTAGGTGATGTGATCCATTAACGGATCTAGAGGTTAAAGATGAAGGATGGTGCACAGTCCTGTCACTGTACGTCTGTGACTGGAGGTTAAATCTGGTTTGGAAAGAGCACAAAAAGTCCAAATCTGGGCTGCTCTGTGGATGTGAGTCATGGCCTCGGTGACTTTCTTACCTTCCCCCATGATTGCCACATTTCCAGGTACCGTAAACACTATTTTCTTCCCTCCCTTGCTTCCTCCCTCCCTTCCTCCTTCCTTTCCTCCTCCCTTGCTTATTTTCTGGGCTCTGCATCCATCCTTACCACCCTCATGAAGAATCGAACCCACCGCTTGTGGTCTTCGGGACCAGCCTTGTTCCTGCTTCGTGTCTCGTTGTCGGTGCAGACGATTACCTAGGCCACTCCTTCTGCACAAGCTCTTGCACTTTGGAGCCTTGTGTTCAGCTTTGGGAGCTCTCCCCTGTTTCCTGAGCTGTGAAATGAGCTCCTACCTTTTGATGGCCAAAAGGTGACCTTTACTTTTCCCTCCCTTCCCCCCATGTGATGCTGATGAGGTTTATCTTCGCGTGTCTTTGGTTTGTCACTTTGTTCTTGGTTTCCTTCGTACTTGATCAGTTGTTTTGGAGTAGTGCAGCGGTTCCTGTGCTCACGCACACTACTGTAAATCGTCATTGTGCCCCTAACTGGCTCACAGGGTACTGGGGACAGTAGCTAGCCTGGGAAGCCTGAATCTGCTCCTTTTCTGCAGTGTTCTGTTTTCTCTTCTATGCCTCCTTGAGAGAGAGACAGAGATAGACAGACACTTGTGCAGTAAGCTAGTTGCATAGGTGTCTGGTCACATGGGACTATTTCTTCCTGGGGCAAAGCCTTCTACTTGGCTGCTAAGCACTGGACATGAGCTAATGGTTGAGTGAGTGTTAGCAGGGGGTGCTGCCCGTCCGGTCATGGGTTTGCCTTGGGGCTTACTACCAAAAGATTTCTGGAACTCAGAGTCATCCTTTGGTTCAGGTGTTGGGTCTTCTTTGGTATCAGGGATGCAAAATGATCCCTTCTCTTTCCTTTCTTATATCCTATGCTTTGTCTCCCAACTGATTGCTCATTGGGGCAACTAGGACAGTGCTAACATAGTTCTCGATACGTTGGGCTGATAGTATTGCTTTTGGCCAAATTGCGGTGGTGGTGGTGGTGGTGGTGGTTAAACCGAAGAGAAGTAGTCTAGCAACTTCTTGAGAGAGAAAAGAAATCGGAATTTGTTGTTTTCTTATTTTCTGTTTCCTTGCCTACAACCTCTAGGTTGCTGGAGTTACAGCCAGTACCTCACAGAGTAGAGCCAGTCTTGCCCCGAAACTTAGAGAAGGAGCTTCTGTTGTGTAAGTGGTAAGGAGGGCAGCTTCTAGAATCAGATCCGCTGGGTCTTGCGTCCCAGCTCACCAGCTTGCTTGCTCTTTGATCCTGTGCTGAGCTCCTCTTTCCTCCTATGTAGAATAGGGGAAATTGTACCCAGTTTAAAAAGGTTGCTCTGAGAATTAAATGCAGTAATGAATATAAAAGCAATAGAGCAGAGCCTGGTGCATAGCGAGCACTCAGATGTTACAGTTACTTTTCATATTGTTCAGTGTACTTGGTCAAGATCTATTACCAGTGGCATAATTCTCTATCTCCAGCCGTATTGCAGTGAGATAGCTGTTAAACGCACAGTTTTGTGCTTGGAAATCCAGAGTGGAAGGCTCACGGCGAGAACAGCAGGGAGTGCCTTGCCCCTCGAGCACAGCATTCAGCAAACCAGTGGCAGAATGGGAGACAGGTGACAAAGCCGTTAGGGAATCCAGGCAGATCCCTTCTAAATGACACTGTTTTCATATGTGCTAGGACATAAGGATTGAGCTCATTTCCCTAAAAGGCCATTCATGGCTTTCTGTTCCTGATGTCACAATTTTACGGATCTTGCATTTCTCATCCTCATTTGTTTACCTTCTGGAATTAGAGGTTTTGTACAGATTTTATTTGTTGGCACTTTACCATCGATGCTCCATGGGTCTTCGAGGTGATGTGTTTTGGAAAACATCACTTTTGTTCAGCTTTCCCGTCGGAGTACAGTGCCCTCTTCCCTCTGGAGATCACTCCGGGGCAGGTCTCCAGGCCTCGCTGGCATCCGTGATAAGGTGGTGGACAGAGGTGTGTTGATCTTGGGGACAGCAAGGCAGAAATGACCTTGAGGATTAAATTATCCATTGGGTATAGATACCCATATGTTTTTCCCCCCTTAAAACGTTCTTTGGATATAGAACTCATAATTACATAGAAATGTTGAAGTCACTGAATGAGATTGTTCTAGACAAATAGCTTCCAAAGTCTGGGTTTTCCTTGAGTGTGCTCTAGCTGGTATTAAACAGTTGGGCAGTGGACCTTTGAAAATGAGCCAAGTCTCTACCCAGGAGTAGCTTATGGATGGCTAGCAGCTGGGTAGATGGGGCGGGTTCATGTAGAAACAGGTAACTGTCACTTTTTCAGAGACGATTTCCCTCTTTTAGATTAGGTTAGGTTTCCTGATTGTGTGTTTATATAGCATCCCTGTATTTTTCCCTAGCACTTAAAATTACGAATGATTTTTTCTGAAGCTAGTCTTTAAGCATTATGGGGGTCTACAAAGATTGCAAGTTCTTGAAGGGTCAGGAACGTATTCACTTCTTCAGATCTCGCGTATCACAAAGGATCTGGGACATAGTAGGACTTGATAGACATAGGTACTGAATAGGGATTGAGTAGGTAGAGCAAGCATTTTTATTCTTCACTTATTGGGAATTTTCCATGACTGGCTATGTTTCAATTAGGATTGCATTTGGGTGCACTGAGCAGAAATCTGACTACAGCGACTTAATCCAGAGGTTGGCAAACTTTCATTGAAAAGAGCCTTTGGGGCTTTTGCAGGCTGTACAGTCTCTATCGTAAATACCCAGCTCTGCTGTGGTAGCGTGAGCGCAGCCATCAACAATGCTTAAATCAACAGGCACAGCTATGTTGCAATAAAACTTTATGCACACGGCCTCCAGGTGTGGCCTGGGGAGCACAGTTTGTATCTTCTGGCTTAATCAAATGGGGATACAGGATAATTCTGTTTGATAAAGTCCAGGAGTAGACCTTCTAGGGCTAGTGTACCTGGTCAAGGGAATCCTCCAGGAATGAGCTCCTTCCTGCTTATCTACCATCTTTAGCTTTGGACTTTTGTTCTGTTCTCATGGTCACACAATGGCCCCCGTACCTTTAGACATGAGCAGGGTGTTTCCAGGCTTAGGAAGGAGGTGACGGAGCAGAGGACGAAGAGGTTGCTTCTCTTCAGATTTTGCTTCTTCATAAAATGGAATGCATCTTCCTGGATTTGCCTTCTTACTTGAGAAGGAATGTTCTTCCGTTGGATGTCTGTCTCATTGGCCAGGTCTGTGTTTTAGAGCTACTTGCAGTGACAAGAGGGCCTGAAATTGCAAATATATTAATTGAGCACCTGGAGTCCAGACAAAATGGGACGCTGGTGCTCAGGAAGGAGGTGCCCCAGAGATTGTATAAGCAACTAGCGAGGTCTGCTATGCTGGGGGTTTGAGGGTGTCCCTGCCCTGTGTTTGCCCTGCTCCCTGACTACTTTGTGTTCCTGGTTAGTTCTGTTATGTATTATGCATGAGAAGCAGTGCTTAAGCATCTGTTGAGCAGGTTCAGGTATAAGCTCTTCTACTAGAATCCCGATGACCTGGACCTCAGTCTTCTTGACTTTTAAATGGGGAGCATTTAATTCCTGCTCTGGAATTGAGAGGCGTGAGTTTGAGAAGGCAGAAGAAGCATTCAGCACCGTGCCAGCACGTGGTGAGCCCTCAATGAGAATGCACACCGTCATTATCACTACTGTAAATGTACATGGTGTTTTTATCCCCTCTTGGTCTTTCCATCACAGATGTATTTATATATATTAAAACACATGCACAGAAGAAAATGGAGGAGAAATGAATGTAAGCTTCCCTATTAATAACACTGTCATTAGGGAGGGTTGGTGGGGGGTCGGGGGATGGTCCTCTGTAGCTATAGGCAGCCCAGAGGATTGTGAGTTTTTCAGAACAGGCCACAGCCTAATTGGACGGCAAAGTTTGCGATAAACAATGGAACAATAAAATCCCGGTTCCCTAACTATGGTTACCACCCTCCCAGCAGCTATTGAAATTCCCAGCTTCCATGGTCTTGCATAGACTCAGTTGTGTTGTTTTATTTTAGGTTTTAAATATATTTAAATCCCTCTCGGCTGGCATTCCATGGACGGGAAGTCTGGCTCTGTCAAAGGCTGAGTTCCTTCTGTGCTGTGCTTTATCTCCCCATTCCTTGACCTGCTCTAACCACTGCAGATGTGGATAGAAGGCATTGTAAAGAGGAGAGGGGCAGGGGCCACTGACCCTGAGTGCTCCTTGCCCAGATAGACCTGATTCTTCGAGGGGTTTCCCTAACCTTTCCAGCCACTGTGTGAGAGGCCATTTCTCCAGTGCTCGGGGCATGCTTTACGTTTGCTTTACCGGGGCTGGCCGTTCTGCAGATGGCCACCCAGAGAACCAGGCCTGTAGCTCATTAACAGAGCACCTTTGCAGCGGCTCCAGATTTATTAGGTCCCATCACAAAAGCGAGAACCTTATTGAGAGAAACCTTGGAAGGTTTATTTCTAAAACCAGCCACAATAACTAGAGTAACCACCCAAGTGTCATTTTTAAAAAGCAAAAGCCAAGCCTCAAATTAGCAGAGCTCCAGCGGAAATCTCTTCTCCAAATCCATCATGCAGGAGATGAGCGGGGTAAATAGCGAGGACTCTCCCATTTAGACTCTGACCCTCACTCAGCAAGGGGAGTGATTTGTTTCCCACGTTGGTTCCATGCCCACCTTTTTGCGAACCTTTTAATTTAAAAGAGACAGTGATTAATGATGCTTTTGATCCGCTGACTTTTTTTTTTCTTTTAAAGGGCAGCTTCTTTCTTTTCTACGTAAATTTGATGTTGGAAGTAAACCATGAGTATAAAAATTATATTGCTTATTTATTTCTGGGTGTGTGAGGCATCTACGAACCCTCTCTCCCCCACCCTAAAACTTTGATACTCATGGTGCAGGCTGGGTTCATGTCTCTTTTGTAGTCTCAGCATGCAGGGTCTGGTGTGTAGTAGGGATTTGGCAAATATTTACTGAGTGAACAAATGGATGAGTGAATTAATAAATGGTACCTAATAATCAGGACTAATGTAGAGGGCAGTTCCGCAAGTATATTTCCGAATAACTTGTGTACCTTCTCATTGAGAAATGATGAATGATCGACATTCTCTGTAGTTGGGCTTTCTTTTGAACTTGGGATGATCCA
Organism: Ailuropoda melanoleuca; assembly: GCF_002007445.2. Lineage (NCBI taxonomy): Eukaryota > Metazoa > Chordata > Mammalia > Carnivora > Ursidae > Ailuropoda > Ailuropoda melanoleuca. The sequence goes on along the minus strand of NC_048221.1, from coordinate 37,246,021 downwards.
AATTGAGATATTTCACAATCGAAAATCTGCCCAGGTCCCCTTAATGGTAGCGTTGGTGTCCCTTGCCTGGGCGGGAGCTCAGACCACCAAAGATAAAGTCATGTTGAAGTCTGTGGGTATTTTTGCAGTTATCCTAGACTACCTCCTAGCAACCCAGCTTTAGTCTACAGAGCCTGATAACCTGGCTTGCTATCCTGTGCTGTTTTTATTGTGGAGATGTAGATGTGGGTAACTAAGGGGAAAAAATACTGTGTTAATCATAGCATTACATCGGATCTTAGCAAATGTAGGTTGTTACAACGCTTGGACCCAGCTTTTTCAGAAAGAAAAGTCTTTTTCTCTGGGCTTTCCCATTCTGCTCAATTTTATGTTTTCCTACCTAAGTATGTGAAAGTACAAGAATTGGTCTTTTTTCCAGATTGCAGAACTGGAAACTAAAGTTTAAAGAAAATGAAGATTTTAAAAATAATGTGTTTTTATATTGTGTGGAAAACTTTCTGGTAATTTTAAAAGGGTGGCATTATTTATACAGACTTCTTAAATATGGACTACAGTCTAAAACTTAATGTGCTGTAAGGTAGTTACTTTGACTCCAGAGCAGCTTTGCAAGGGACCTATATTACTGTAAAAAGGTATAAATGATAGGTTGTGTACTCTTCTGTCTTCTTTCTAATCTTGAACTGTATTATCAGGGGCTCTTTCTGTTTCATCTTAATGTGCCTGGGAACTCCTACTTCACTTAAAAGAACACCCAAAAGAAGAAAATGTGATTAATGGTTTAACAAATTCCAAATTTTATTAGCAATTTGCGCTTAAGAGCAAGGCAGGTGGCGTATGGTGGGAAGCTCATGGGCCCGAGAGTTGATGTGCCTAGATTCTAATGCAGGGTTTGCCTCTACCTTCTGGTCCCTTCTGTTGTTTAATAAATAGGAAGGTGGAGGCCTGTCGCACTGGATCCTCTTAAGGACCCTTTACCACCTCTGGCAGGTCCGTGGCCACATGAAAATGGGAACGATGCCGCACCTCCAGGGCCGCACAGCCACCCACGTCACTCCTGCTATGATGCGTTATTGCCCCAAGAGAGACAATTTTATTTCAAATTTAGGGTGACCCAGAGAAGCTACTCGGCATCAGGTTCCGATGTAAAGGCGCATTCTGGCTTATATTTCCAACATGCAGATAAAGGCCATCAACTGAATTTTTCAGTTTTGATTTTCAGGAATTTTTTTCATCCTTCGTAACCACCCATGTAGGTCACAGCCAACTCCTGTGTCATCTTTTCGTTATTTTTGCCTTGCATTGGTGCTCTTACACTATTCACTGTCCTTGGAGTTCCAGTCTTATGAAGACAACCCAAATCGCGGGTTAAAAATTAGTCTAGGGGCGCCTGGGTGGCACAGCGGTTAAGCGTCTGCCTTCGGCTCAGGGCGTGATCCCGGTGTTATGGGATCAAGCCCCACATCAGGCTCCTCTGCTATGAGCCTGCTTCTTCCTCTCCCACTCCCCCTGCTTGTGTTCCCTCTCTCGCTGGCTGTCTCTATCTCTGTCAGATAAATAAATAAAATCTTTAAAAAAAAATTAGTCTAAATAAACCAGGTAGCATTGCGTACAGTATTTAAGAACGTACGAATGCTCACCAGGCTTCACCAGAAGTGTAAAGCACAGGCATGTATAGTCATGACAAAAATGAACCATCGCAGAAATTCTTCGATGGGGGTGCCTGGGTGGCTCAGTCGGTTAAGCGTCTGTCTTTGGCTCGGGTCATGATCCCAGAGTCCCAGGTTTGAGCCCTGCATTGGGCTCCCTACTCCTCCGGGACTCTGCTTCTCCCTCTCCTTCTGCCCCTCCACTGCTCACGTGCATGCACGTGCCTGCACACTCTCTCTCTGTCAAATCAATCAATCAATCAATCAATCAAATCTTTTTTAAAAGATTATAAAGGAAAAAAAAAAGAAATTATTTGACGAAACATGGCCAAAAGGGCCCTCTGTTTAAAACAGCAACAACAACAAAAAGCATGGTGTGCCGATTTCTTCTCTGCATCCCTCCCCCTTTTCCCTACATTTTAGCAAGTGCCCCTCATTGTTTCTTGCTGCCCTTTTCTCACCTTGTCCTTCACCTTTCCTACCTAGTGGGCTGGCGTCTGGAGCCCCCAGCAGGACTGTCCTTATTGCCCCCTTAATGGACTTCACTCGCAAGGCTGAGTCCACATAAGGAAGCAGTCCCCATGGCGTCTGTTGGTTAATGTGTAGTTCATAGTGATCGACGCCATCTTGAATAGAGACCTTTTATTAATTTGTCGGCATTTTTGTTGCATCTCAAACCTCTGTTAATTTTTCTTCTTACTGTTGTTCACCCACAAACCCCCTAGTCTCTCTGTAGGAAATTGGCACTTAACTGGAGTCAGCCCCTCTTACCTGATGGCATGGGGTTCACTTTCTTCCAACATAAGCATCATAGACTTGGGGACTCAGTCATTTGGACCCTGAGACTCAGTCTTCACCATCCTGGGTAGATAAGAGAGAAACAATGGGAATAATAGCCGTTTATGGAGCATTTAGTAGGTACCCGGAGGCATTCTGAATCCTTTGTTAATCCTCTAACAGCCTTATGAAGATGTATTGCTATTGACTCCATTTTATAGGTAATAAAATTAAGACACAAAGAAGTGATGAAGTAACCCCTGCAAGGTCACGCAGTATGTTTGGCTTGAAACCTGGTATCTTCTTGTTTCTGATGGAAGGCTTTGAAAGACCGCTCACTCCCTCATGGGGCAGCTCGTTACATTCTCAGGACTGTGGACGGAGAGGTCTCCCTGTGGTTAGAATCCAGTTTGTGGTTAGTATCCTTGATAGTTTTGGACACAGAATCATTTCAGTTAAAAAAAAAAAAAATTGTTCCCAGACTTAAAGCCTATTAACAGATCTTCCATCTTCTGCAGTCCCCTCCCCCATCCTTCCAAGTGCCAAGCCCGGTTTATTTCACCTCTAAAGTCCCCTCCTGCTTTCTGTTCTTCTTATCATTGCCTTCCCAACTAGACAATGAAGACTTGGCTCCTTAAGAGCATGGCCTCCCAGGCTCTTCCTACCCTAGCCTCATGCTGTCTGCCTCTTGTTCTTGTAGTCCAGCCTTCCGAAGAATAACCGGGTGCCTCCACTAGGCGTTAAAGATAGTCATAGGAATGACAGATTCCAACGTGGTGCCTGGCCTTGGGGGGCTGGCATCCGACTGCTTATTCTACCCTTTGTTTTTGCCCTGCCCTTGAACTTGTGCCATTCATGTTATTGCTTCAACTTTGGGTGCCAATCTTCCTCTTTTTTTTTTTTTTTTCCCTTCCTCCCTTACCTATTAACATCCTACCCATCCTTCAAGGCTTGGCTCGGATATCACCTCTGTGGAGCCTTGCAACTGAACCCAGCCTGGGTGACTCACTCCTTTGTCTGGACTCCCACAAGTGTGTGTTTGTATGTCATTATAACCTTTGTTCAAGTCTGCTCTGTATTTTAGTGTGTTCTGTTCAGATTTAAAAGCTGCGCATTCTTGCCTGAAGGTAAGAACCTAAGTAACTTATTTTTGTGTGCCCCGGAGCCCACGAGGTCCCTAGTAGCCGCTCCGTGGATGTTACAAAGCACAGTAACAATGAATACCATTTCGTTGAGGCCTGCTTTGTGTCAGGACTGCTAGAGAGTGCCTCTTTATTTTCCCATTTGCTCCTGCCAGCTGGTTTATGAGTTACAGAGGTGGTTCCTGTCCATTTTACAGATGAGAAAACTGAAGTCCAGAAAGATGATATGACTTGCTCAGAGTCAGCTGCTAAGGAAGGACAGACAATTTCACTCAGGGCTGCCTGATTGTGAAGGCCATGTGATTGTCCCCATGATACCTGAGGAATGCATCATAGTGGTTGCTATGGTTCCCAGACGTCCGGGTTAAGAATCCACAGCCCTTCAGTAAATGCTCATAGGGCTAGATTTCTTCGTTTTTCCACATCCTGCAGACTTCTTATCTCTCATCTCCTCTTTGTACCCATTCTGTACTTCTTGATTATTTCTAACACTGTGCTGCAAAAAATAGGAAAGAAGATATCTGATCTGCAGATTTGAACACCGGTCTTTAATGACTTTAATGACTGTTGGCTGGAATCTTATGTTGAATTTCGTAACAGCCGTGTATAACCTAGGAGCACAATATCACATACGGTGAATTAAACTGAGCATGGGTTCAGCGAGCTCACTTTCCTCCCTGTGAGCCAGTGTCAAGCCAGGCTCTTCCCACCATAGTGATTGATTCTTTGGTTGCAAGCAACAGAGATTACCTCTGGCCAACTTTAAAGAATTTATTGGAGGAATAAGCCAATAGCTTACAGAACAGATAGAAATTTAGAAAGGATAGGAAGCAGGACAATTGCGGCATACAGGCAGCTTGAATGACTTGACCAGCTCATCACTGTCACTGCTGAAGCCAGTGCTCCCTACGTGTTTTTCTGTCCTCGCATCAGCCTGCTTCAATGAATCAGATGGGCCCAGTTGGCATCATGTAGCTACCTGATGGCTCTGGGAGGGCAGGGGACTTTGAGGATTCCCACCCTGCGTGGAACAGTGAGGGAGGGTGGTAATTCCCCAAAAAGAAATTGAACTAAGAATGGATTCTGGATAGCCCCCAAAATTCAACAAATACCAGCTGTCTCTGAATCCTGAATTTTACATGAATAGTAGAGTTTATTGAAGAGAGGTGCACAGTTTTTCTCTATAAATAAAGCCCTGTCTACTGTAGCTTTAAATCTCCTTTCTGATGAGGATCTTGATTTGGTCATCAGTGGTTCTCAGGAAACTTTTTAGTTTTGCATCACAGCGAGCTTGACGGGGGTACCTCTACCTTGTATGGCTTCATCTAGTATTTAAGAGGTAATGACATAGCCAGACCTGTAGTTAGCTTACTACTGAAGACCTTCCTCCAGCAAGTCCTAATAAAATCCAGGCTCTAAAAACCCATCATCAAATAATAAAAGAGAAATAGAGTAAACGCACAATTCATGAGATTAATATAGAGGAGGAAGACAGTTTTTTTTCTAATAATCTTTACTTTTATATCCTACTTTATGGGGGTGCTGTTTAATTTCATGTTCATTTATTTTAATTACTTCTTGCATGTAGTTTGCAGGCAAGTTTGCCATTTTCCAACATCTGAAAGATGGCTTACTTGAGTTTCGTTTCAGACCCTGTTAGAATTAATATATAATAAAACCCAGTGTGTATATTTCTCATTTTTCACCTCAAAGGATTATTCATCATAATAGAATCAGTTTTTCCAGGGAGATTTTATCAGACTTACAAGTCAAATTAGTTGAATGCGTTTCTTCTGCTAATAAACAAAGAACCTTTACCCTGGAAGCATCTCTACACTGAATTCCAATAATTCAATGTTTCTTTGCCTCAAGAGATCAACCTATAAATGACCTACGAATAAAAACATAAATTTATTAGCCTAAAAGGAGATTGTTAAGATGGGAGAATTTAAGAGGATAAAAGCGAAGAAAGGTCATAAAATCAAAATATAAACATTAAGTATATGTTAGATTTTATTTAAAAAAAAATTTTTAGAGGGATAGGCTCAATTCTTCTATACCCCAAGCCGAGCGTTTTTGGGGACACGTTTTTATGTGTTTGGTTGCATTGATGTGTGTGTCGCACAGGAGGGCGATGCGGGCTGCGTAAGGGGCTACCGTATCAGTACCTAAAGGTCTTGGGTTTCTCACTTAGAGGGTAATTGGAGTTGCGGTAGGATCAAGCCAAGTTGCATGGCGACTGGTTTGATCCCTACCTCCATTTCAATTTGCCTTGTGGTCTATAGGTCCAAGGCCAATTGTGGGAAGATTTTGGCCCTGAAAGTATGACAAGCCCTTACATGAATGGAAAGGAGGTGTAGTCTCTTTCAAGTGCATTTATGAGAGGCCGCTGTGATCACTGCTTATGGCTTGACAGTGGTGGGCTCGGGTTCTTGGTGCAAGTTCGTGCCAAATATAGGTTTGAGCCATCCTGACCCTCTTGCTCACAAATGTTTCAGGTGTTGAGATGCCAGGCATTTTGTCTAGTTCATAACTGAGACATGCTTTCTTCTCTCTGTAAGATAAGGAAGATTTGACCCTGTAGAAGAGATATGAACGTGGATTTCCTTTTCCGCTGTAGATAAGATCTGCGGTAGTGAAAGGTGCAGGTGAACAGATTGCTTCGGCAGGAACTCTGGGAATCCAGTGTGTAAATGACGAGAGAGAAATTTTTGAGGGCTAATAGGAAAGCCCTCTTCGGTATGTAGTTGAAATTCACCTTCTCTAGTATTTTGCACAAGATTGAGAATAAAAATGGTTATGATTGATGAAGCATTCAGTGTATATCTAACTGTAAGTCGGACTAGAGGGACTTTTAAATCACCCAAATGAAAGATTGCATTATCATGAACATTAATATGTAACAGTTAAGTGTGTCGTTGCTTATCATCAGTCCTGGCATTCACAGGGCTCTATGAGGCCAGTCAACCAAAAAGGAAAAACTTTTTAGCAAACGCCAGTCCACGAAACCTCCATGAATGAGGCCAGCCCAGTGGTCATGACACTTAATAAGTTATTTATTTTTGTGTTCCCAACCCATCTGTAGGTTTTAGTTCACACCATGAGTGGAGTGGGGGGAGGTTAAAGATGTCCCCTGAGATATTTTTGGAAAGAGAAATGTAGGGTTGCAACTGGGGGGAAGAATTTATTCCTGGTGAGAAGAGGAAGTTAGGGAAGAGGAAAAATAGCGAACAGTAACTTATTAAGGGCATGGAGGTTAGGTTAGTTAAATGTTTAGAAAATTATTTATTTCTTATTGATTTGTTGCCATTTATGTGGCTGACAAATTAGCAACTGTTAGAAAACCAATTCAAGAAGGTAGAAATTGGATCAGTCTTATCTTTTTTATCTTTTGAAAAGTAATGTCTTCCTCCAAATTAATATAAGCAGTACACTTTTATGGCAGAAAATTTGAACTGTTGAGAAACATTTTAAAAATTAAAATGAACTCTGTCCTCAGCACGTGGAGACTTAGTAAATGGAAGGGGTATCCCTACGTGTATAACATATGAAAATATGTTAATTTACATATATTTAATTGCATAGTGTTCTCTTTTTTATTTACCATATTTATCATGGAAGCATGTGGCCATAGGTACTTCGTTGATCTTTGAATTTACCATAGCACCAAACCCAGAGCCATGTTAATGGGGTAAATTCATTAATATTTTTAAAAATTGCAGTAGGCATCTCACATCAGAATTAAATCTTTGAGTTACTTTTGGAGGAAAGAGAGATGGGAAAACCTAGGAATGAGCATTTATTGAGCACCTAGTGCATACCGAGTACTATGCTAGGTGCTTTACAATGATGTTGCAATTTATTATCATTCAGTACTGATGAGGAGGGGAATAGTTAACAGTTAGTGAACACTTACTGTGTAGTGGGTGAGAACTTTGACATGTATCATTTTATTTGATTTTCACCGCAACCCAAAAGGTTAGATACTTGTATTATTTCCACATACGGATGGGAAACCTAAGGTTCAGAGAAGTCAAGCTAGTTACTCAAGGTCACATAGCTTGTAAGTGTAAAGCCAGTCTGGCTGATGATTCTTAACTACCCTCAGCTGCGTTACCTTGCTGTGCCCTCCTGCCCATACCAGCATATATGCTGAATGTATCCACTTTCCTAACTTGCCTTCCAGTAGTTCCACGCTATTTTTTTTCCTAACTTATGCATCCTTCTTTATAACTTCGCTGAAAGCTTATTTGTACCTCTTTTGTTCCTTTGGTGTTAAAACACTGGGGGAACCAGCAGTCACGATGTGTTATGTTATAGGCTTTGCCCCATCCCATCCAGGGCGTAGTGACAGACAGCATTGAAGGGGCACCTTTGCCTGCCTGTGATGGTGACTTCAGGGTGGATGCTGCTGTCAACTCTCGGAGAGTGTCCACAGCTCTTGTAGGGTGAGCCGAAGAATCCTTTCTCCAGTCACCACTAGAGTGACTGAACCCCAGGCACAGCTCATATGACTGTGTGTCCTGTGCTCTGAGCCCAGGCCTTTGCATTATGTCTTAGAACAAGAAATGTTTATCCCTCGGTTGGAGTTTGCCACGTTTTGTATCTGGGGCCGTGGGTGTAACCATTTCCCTATGGTGCGAAGAGGTTTTCTGTAACAGCTGTTGGCCTAGGACGTTCTGTTTCACTTCTCTCTGCTTCTCTTTCTTCTCCTCAGAAACTTGGATGATTATAATACCTACCCCATAGAGTTGTTGGAAGACTGGATGATGTAGTGTAAGCAAGTCACTTTAGTAAAAGCCTTACACAGAATTGACACGCAGTGGGTATGAAGTGGTGGTGTTTTTCTTCAGGGAGCTTCTAAAGACTAAGAATCATTTTCTTCAGTGATAAGCTCTCAAGTGACAAGGGAACCATCCTAGTTACCAGGAGAATTGACTAATTACACTCTGATTAGTCAAGTTCCCTCAAGGAAGTGATTTTTTCTCTAGGATTTAGGATCTTTCCATTAGCATGCATTCACCTGTTAATAACAGAAAACCTCATTAACAGTGACTGAAAACATATTTATCATTTACTTGCCCAGAAGTCTAAAGGTAGGCAGTTTCAAGACTGGTTCAGCACCTGAGTACTATCTGACTGCTGGGTTTGCTTCTCTGTGCTTCTTTTAGCTTTTTTCTCATGGCTACAAGATGGCTGCTACAGCTCCAGGCATTATCTGCTTACATAGTTGCATTTAAAGGCACAAAGTGGGAGAAGGGGGCAAGGCAGAGAGAGAGCATAAGAGAAAGAAATCTTTGTATGACTTTCCTTCAACCAAGGAGGAAAAATATCTTATACCCCTTGTCTCTTTTGGCTAGAACTTCATTAAATGTCTGTCCCTAATTGCAGAGAAAGTTGGGTAGGGGACAATGTCTCTTTCCACCGCCCCCCCCCCAACCCCAGCTTGAGGAGTAAGAGGAGGGAGTAAAGGAGTTGGGAATGGCTGTTGAAAAGCCATCTAGCACTGTCCACATACGGAGTAACATTTCACATTTGACCAGCTAAGATCAACTTAAAATCTAGGTTGTGCCTGGCAAAGGATGTGACGTTATTATTTTGGGTATTTTTTATTTTTTAACTTTTGATATTGTTTAGAATGACAGTGCAGTTTTGCATTCCCACATTACTGCTGAAGCTGAAATTTCTTGGTATCCAGAGAGGATGGGTGAGCCAAACACTGTGTTTACTTTATTCATCATTAGGTTTTATCCCATCTCCAGCTCGCTGCGTATCACCCAAGAAATACTTTGTAGATGGCTCAGCTTCCTGCCCAAAGGCGTCGTTCTGGGTGGTTCACACCCTGCACACGGTGTTGGATAGGATTACCCTCCCCCACCCCAAAAATGTTCTTTGCTTCTGTATTTGCCCATCGCGAAAGAAACATCCTGACAGCTGTGATGTATTTATAATGTCGTGCGGCTGGCTTTACAGTCACTTTGTTACATCAATACTAATCTTTCTCCCTAAGCTGAAAAATTCATCACACTTTGAGCTACAGGGAAAAGTTCCACCTGAATGTGTGTAGTTTGGAGTTTTCAGGGGAGAGTCAGAGGGGAGGGATCTTACTGTGTAAGAAATCTTCCAGAATGTCATTCTTGTTCCAAATGGCTTGAGTGATTTGAACTGGTAGAACAGAGTACTTCCTCCTGGATAGCTCACATCCCCGAAGACCCAGTTTACAGGCCATGTGTCCTAAAAAGAGTATCAAGAATGTTTTCCCAACAGTGAAAAAGATTACCTTGCTACTGGCTTCTTAAAGAATGCGCTTGGTTTTAATCCACGAGTATGTGTCTCTTGCACGAATTAGTCAACTAAATAAGTCTACTATTCCACTCAAAACTGTGATTAGAATTTATATAAAAAGTAGGTGAAAATTTTTAGAAAAAATCAGGAGATTTAGAATAAGAATGGGATTTTTAAAAAGTCATGACCAAAACCATTTCCACTGAGAATAAAATAAAAATTTTAATTAATATATAGAATCTCAAACTGGGAACCAGATATCCATCCATCTGCTGAGGATCAGATTCTCATGAATATGGAAAATTTGCCATACTTCTCAAACTGCACACAGTCCAAGATATAGTAGCCCTTAGATGTATGTGGCTATTTAAATTTAAATTAATTAAAATCACATACATTTAAGAATTTAGTTCCCTAGCGTACTTAGCCATGTTTCAGGTACTCAGTAGCCTGAAGTGGTGGAGCCTAGATTTGAACCCAGCTTGGAATGCAACACCGGATCTGGGGACATGATAATGGCCTCCCCCTGCTGCCAAGAATGATGGTCACTCTGAGCCCTAGTTGCTCACACTGATGTCCTGGCTACGGATGCAGGCCTGGAGTGGAACGTCGATCCACCCCACCCAAGACACTTATGACGTAGATGGTTGGCTGCACTCAGTTTGCAGGGAGAAGGGACATTGGGAAGGAGAAAGCAAAGGAAAGAGTTGAACCAACAGCATGGCCCCTTTATTTCTCTCAACTCATCTTTGTTGGTGTCAGTGTAGCTCTCTGGATCCTTCCCTGCCTGTAATTAATACTATGGGACTGGGGACAAGTCTTTTCTAGACTTAGCCTTAAATTTTAACCCTATTCCACGTCAGTATTATATCCACACATAGGCTATCTGCAATCTGGGTAGCATCTTGGTAGGGTTGGTAAAACTCTTGCTGAGGAGCTATGGACCACGAGGGTCCCCCCGCCTGGGAGAGTAGACCTTCTCAACCTCAGCACCACTGACGTGTTGGGCCAGTAACTCTCCACTCTGGGAACTGTCCTGTGCGTGGTAGGGGGTTTACCAGTGCTCCTAGTTAGCATCACCACCACTCCAGTTGTAACAGTTAAAAATGTCTCCAGATACTGCCACATATTTTCTGGTGGGGAGAACAGCTCCTGGATGAGAACCACACATCTACAGAAACCCTGCCCAATAGAACTTTCTGTGGACGACTTCCACTGTCCAATGGAGTAGCCGCCAGGCACTTGAGGCTCTACCACTGATCTGCTCTGTGGCTAAGAACAGGTTCCTTAACTTCTCTGAGCTTTCCTCTACTGATTTATAAAATGAAGGTAGTAACACTGTGCATCTTATAGGGTTATTTTAAAGATTAAATGAGAAACACATGTAAAGTGCTTAGTGTGGTCTCTGGCATATTAAGAATAAAGTCGTTGGTAGTGTCTCAATTACTGTGTGTTGTTGGTTTTTTTTTAATTTTTTTTTAAAGATTTTATTTATTTATTTGACGGAGAGAGCAGCAAGCAAGGGGAGTGTGAGAGGGAGAAGCAGGCTTCCTGCCGAGCAGGGAGCCCGATGTGGGGCTCGACCCCAGGACCCTGGGATCATGCCCTGAGCAGAAGGCAGACGCTTAATGGCCGAGCCATCCAGAAGCCCCTATGTGTTGTTTTTTGTTTTTTTTTAATTGTTTGTGTTACTATGTTTACTACTCCCAAGAAAGCCTGGCTTTATTGACTTGGGGTCCTCTCCTGCTCATGGAGGAAATCAGGGCCCTGGTTTGCCAATCCAGTTGGGCTGGAGCCAGGGCTAAACGCCAGGCAGGCCGGCAGGACCTCGCTGTCCCACCTCCGCACCACAGTACCAACTTTTATCAGAGAATGAAAGAACCACATCTTCATCCCTTGTCCATGAGTCCATCAGAAGACACAAGGCCTGTTGTGTGAGCCAGCTGGCTGTTTACCTAAACTGATGGGCTTGTCCATCCCCGACCTGAACCACTGCTACAAGGAGCCTAGAGAAGAGAGTTTATCAAGTCTGTATTAGACCTCACACTGGATTTATTTTAGATTTTCAGTTTAGTTTGCTTTGAGATCGTCTTGAGTTCTTCTTGACTGCGGGTCCTTATTCGTTCTTCTAGCTCTTTCTTTCCAGGGACAGCAGAGAAGAGGACATGGCTGATGCTGGGGTTATATAGCATATGTGAGGTCTACAGATTTTGAGTATTAGCTTTGGGAGTTTGTTGATTTGTGTGTTTTTATTTGGTTTGCTTTCTCATCAAGGCTAACTTTGCGGAGTCAAAGAACTACATATAGAACACCTATTTAGTTTGACTTCCTGGATTGCACCTCTTGGTTACAAATAACGCAGCTCCAGTGAGCTGGCTAAGCACGTACCTAAGGGAAGTTCATTGGCTTACAGAATGGAAAAGTCCAGGAGTAGGATGGCCCTCTGTGGGCACTGTTAGGAATCGGTCCTGCTCTTGGGCTCACCTCTGACTTGCTGTGTCCTGGCCTCTCTCAGCCAGTCCTGGCCAGTGTCCTGGCCTCTTTCTTTTTCGTGGGGGCAAGCCCAGTCCATGTTCTCCAAGCTCTCAAAGCTCCCAAAAGAAAAGGACAGTCTCTCCCAATTCTGATTTGGGACGCGTCTATCCATCAGCCAATCAGGGCTGCCAGGAGAGCAGACGGCTGTGATTGGTCAGACCTGGTTTATGGCTCCACTCTCTGGAGCGGACAGACGCATCCACGCGTCCGCTGTCCACCGACTGTGGCTCACCAGCCGGAGATTGAGGAATGGGGCATTTCCCCAAGAAAAATAGGGCCGGTGTTATCAGAGGAAGGGGAGCTTGGATATTGGGCAGGCATAAACAACAGATATCCATTCCCTTGTTCTCCTTTGATTTCAGTTGCCCTGGTGACCCAGGAAAAAAATCGCATGCTCCCCTCCAGAGCCGGCTAGCAGGCCTCTGGCCTGAGTTTATTTACAGCATTGGTACACCTCTCTCTTCTTTCTTGCAATCATGATACCCTAGTCTTTCCCCCAGAGGGTGGAGTAAATGGCCTTCTCTGAGCCACAATCAATGGCGATCCGTAAGGTGTGACAGAAGAGGCCATCTGGCACTTGTCCCACTGTCGTTTCTCCCTGTCCGGGGAAGAGGCGCGTCTGAGGCATAAGGTCGCAGCTCAGCGAGGGGCTGCTGTCTCTCTCAGAAGCCTCACCCCTAGAATCTGCTCTGTAGCACAGCAATGCCACAAGAGTCAAACACCTGACAGGATTCCCCCTTTCCCTTTGTGAAATTCCCCATCAGAATTGGGTTGTGGAGTAATAATTATCATGAAGATGATTTTTGAATACAATTTTAAGTTTGAGTGCTCTGCACGGTACTTCCCCAAATATTGGATAGATTTTTTTTTTAAGATGCTAGCGCTGAGATCACTGGCCCATTTCAATTTTTATTGAAACAAATAAACCCAATAAAAACACTTATGCTGAGAGCTATAGCGCCACAATAAAAGAATCACCCTGTATTGAATTTATTGATTTATTTATTTACTCCAACTGGAAAATCGAGTATTGTGTTAATGTATTTTATAAGAATCACACTGCTCGATGAAATGGCTAATTTATTTTAGCGTATACATAAATAGCTAGCAATTTTCCATGAGACAGGCTAATGAAAATGATGCCATGAAATTGTCTATACTGTGAGGAGTGACGGAGACCAGTTATTATTGGGTGAGTGCTAAGACGTACTGAACTGGCCATCATATCTTTGAACTTTTGAACTGCTACTTGTTTCGTGTGATTTATTGATTTTGCTATCTCTCTGTTTAGCTCAACTTTAGTTTTTGCGCGGCAGTGCAGATAAGTGGCATAGGAGATTTAATTTCATGGGTATTTGGGGTTAAAACCTATCTTTAAGAAGAATGCTAAACATGTTTTAATAAAACATGAGTTGCAGGGGTTTTAGGTTTCTGTGCGATAGGGATCTGATAAGAACCAAGGCAGTTTAGAGGCCCGCCCAGGGGTTCGAGGCAGGGGAGGAGCTCTTACGTTCTGAGCTGTGGGTTTCACCAGGGTCACGTGTGTTTTATTCCCTCAGTCAGCCCAGCTTCATTGTTAATTGCATGTATCATTTCTTCCCCTGCCCGTGCCCCTTCGCTCCTGCCACGTGTTTTGCCTCGATGTCTGGGGCAGGGGTGATTCCTGGGGTCCTCACAGGCAGCAGGGCTGTGCCTCTCCTTTCCTCCTTGCACACTGAGCGCTGGCTGCTACTTACACACCCTCGTGTGGGCACATCGTCTGGGAAAGCACTCTCAGGAGCAGCCCTGGCTCTCACCTAGGAGACTAAGACCTGGAAGCTAGCTCCACCACGGGGCCGGGGCTGGCTCCCAGCGGTCCTGCTCCCTCCACACCCACTGTCTGTGGTCCTTATCCCAGCTGCTGTCCTCCTCTGCCAGCCCTGACCTTGAGCTGGGGATGTTTCCCTTGCTCCTTGGGCGGGAATCTCCTACTGAGTGACAGTGGCCAGAAAGCAGCCTTACTTTTTATTGTTGTCTTTGGACCTGCAGAACTTTTCCTAAATATGTAATGTCTTAAGAACTCATTCTTGGTTTTTTGTTTGTTTGGTTGGTTAGCTGATATCTAGAGGCTGGCGTGACAACAGTATTTTATGCTTACTTTTTTCTTGGGGCGGGGGTTGGAGGAGGTGAGAAAGAGCTTTATCACGTAAAAGTAACCATCCTAGAAATTTCAGGTAATAAATTTTCAGGCGCATGAACGGTTAAGACTCTTCACTCAGTGACACAGTATGTGAATGTGGAATTTTTATGAAGGTAACGGTCTCTTTCTTTAAAAATCTGATCTATTTAGAAGGTACTTTTAAATGACCAAGTAATTTTAACCTTCAGGGAGAGATTGGGGGGGGTGGGCAGAAGAAAGTAGGGGAGAGTTGGATCTTTGCAAGGGTTTGAAAATTCACATCCCCTTTAATGATTAAACTGGCAGGATCTTTATTTGGATGTTAAAAGCTTTTTCTTACATTGCAAACATTCTCAGCAAATTTACAGTCAGATATTTGGAAACAGCTAACACTTAAAAAAAAAAAAAGGAGGAGGAGGGCCTGTTTGAACTAGGAAACAAAATTAGTGGGAATGGCTAAAAAGGCAGACTGACCCCAACACCATTAGCTTGGAAAAAAAAATTCCATTTCATTGCAACTATGTTATTGTTTACTTTACCATACACATCCTAATATGGTTACCTCCCTGTCAGAGGCAGCCAAGCCCAGGGGTTGAGAGGCCCCCTCTGGGAGAAAGCTCCTAACTGCCTCTCAGACAATAAGAAACAAACGGTACAACTCCACAAAAGGCTTCCCGGAAAATAAGTGTCAAATAAATCCTACAGAACTCTCGCTTCTGCCACTGAGCTCTGTCTATGCAAACCTGTTCTTATGCCATCGCTGCCCGGGCTGAGCTGCGTTTGTTTGGAAATAAGCCATTGCTTTTTCTTTTTTCTTTTTTCCTTTTTTAAAAAGAATCCCCCCCCCCCCAACCTCAGCTGAGGGCTCTGGATTAATTCCTTGAGACATATCTTTGCATACATGTCTTATGAGTTATGTTTCCTGGAGCCTTTTACTAGGAACATTAAGGTAAGAATGTTGATTTAGCCCGGGACCTTTGTCACTCAAACTAATGCTCATCAGTGATATAGACATTGTAAAGAAATATTGCAGAGGTCTTTTGTGGTCCCCCTCCCAAACGGAGAGGTGCAATTGCTTTTAATTGTCATGCATGGATTCGGTGGGGGGGGGAATGCCACCAGTTGTGAAGAGATGGAGCAGAGGTATACTCACTGGTGTAAACACTGGTGAAGACACCCCGACCCTGTGGCAGCCACTATAGTCATTAGAAGGCTTTTCCTGTTGTTTCTTCTAATTCTTCTCTACTTGCAGTATTTCTTTTTTCTTTTTTTTCTTCTTCTTCTTCTTTTTTTTTCTCCAACTCTCCTGATCTTTTCCAAATCCTCATGGTCTTGAGGCTTGCCTGTTATTATCTGCAACTCCAGAACAAAGGTAGGCTGCTCAACTCTGTGCTTCGGGGGAGGGCCAAGTTATTTTGGGAGGGATGTCTTCCTAATGCATGAGTGGCTGACCTAAAAGGCAGGGTGGGGGGGGGGGAGATCACGCCTGGAGCCGAGGGATGAGAGAGCGCGCACTGTGGCAGCTTTTATGGAGTGGAGTTTATTTTTATGCAACTTAAAAAGCAGCGGCACCTCTAGTAGAATGGACTCTTTAGCTCCTGAAATTCTACACTTGATGTCACACTGGTGTGTACATTGTATTACCAAGCTGGGGTTCAGGATTGGGGGACACTTGAATGGACAGCAGCAGATAAGATTTCCTGGTTGGATTCTCTATTCAGTTTATCAAAATTAAATAAGAGATCTAGGATTTTTCTTTCTTTCTTTCTTTTTTTCTTTTTTTTTGAATTTTAATGTAAAGGTGTGAGTGAGTGGGTGACTGGCATATGTACTTTTCCTTTTTCTTTGGTCTAATTGCTTTAATTCCCTGGACACCTTCACTTATTTCTCACTGATTTGGTTCTCTAATTTTGTAATCTGGTGCTCTGTGAGAGTCAAGGTGGAGATTTGCTGTTTTTAACTAATTGTGCTTTGCTGGGTGGCAATACAATACAAAGAGTAAAGACCACAAGAAATTCATCTCTACCTGCGAAGGGGACTGGAATAGAGTAGTGCAGATTCATAATTGAAAACAAGAGCAAATTAAGCCTTAGCGAGGGATATTACAGGCTATTAATCATAATAAATATGTTTGGCAACGTTGGGTTTGCATTCTATACTTTTCAGTTAAAAAAAAATCAGTCAGTGATTACAAGAGGGAATAGTTCTTTGGCTCGTGACACGCTGGGCTGTACTTGTTCGTTAGTTCAAACCGCATTAAAAGTGAGCAGTTTTGTTCCAGAATCAAGTATGTCGTTCCCAAGCAGATTTGAATACATCCCCATCCAAATGTAATCTCGGGTTCATGCCACACAATGCTTGTTTTTTTCTGAACATCTCAGCTTTAGCATGGAACTCAAGTGTAAGAATTTTATTTTACGTTATTACGATGCTTACCCATTCCTGTTGGTTTCTTGGCTGTGGGTCATCTCTGTGCATGCACTGTAGCCCCATCAAGGTGAAGCTCTTTGAAAAATAGAAATCCAGTGTATTTAACCAAAAGGAGCTTGAACAGCCTCAAAGTTTGAATCTTAGAAAGCTGCTAATTATGCTTGTCGTAAAACATATCTGAGTGGAAGGTTCTGAGTCCAAACAGAATCGAGTGCTGCTTTAGAAATATAACTATAGTCTGTGCTTTTAAAGAGGTTTATTTTTACTTTGGGGCCATGGAGGGGGTGATTGGAATTAGTAGCCTTTAATTAGACGGGGAGATATTCAAATTTTACAGGGATTTATGTTAGAACATGGAATGGCGGGTGGCTCTTTCCTCATTATGAATCCTCCCTGCACATAATGAGGTTCATCATTAGTTGATGGAGTGAATTTGCCCTAGCTCTACCTTGAAAGGCACATAATTTACATATTACTTCAGAGCCGAAGCTTTAATGGATTCCTCAATGAATAAAATGAAAAGCTACTTTCTTTAAATTTTTGAACACTGTTTAGATAATACGATTTTAATAAGACATTCAATTTGCTTGTTAAGTATATTTGAAAGTGCTTTTTTTTTTTTTT